>NC_091823.1:127815435-128000435 GCF_038994185.2 Dermacentor albipictus | reverse complement strand
CGCGGCACGACTCGCTACGTAACTGCACACCGTTCGCAGCGCTATCGTTTACTTTTTGGAGCAGCTCGCAAGATTAAACGCGCACTGGTGCACCGCGTGAAGAAGCTGCAGCTGTATGACACCCCCCACTGTTTTCTAACACGAAAGATTAGAAAGTTCCCCGCACTTGGCGTCACTCGTAACGCTACGCAAAGTCCGCGTCATCTGATGTCCACGGACAATAGCTGATCGAGTGGTCAGCGCGGGCGCTAATGCCGCCGTCTTTCCTTTGGAATACGCGCGCTGAAGCGACGGTGTCACGGAAATTGAGATCTTGCAAGCCATATTATGGGCATCCATTCTGAGCGTCAATGTGCCTCGTAGCGCGGACCCCAAAGCGCTTCTGCGCTCTGTGTGGCCCTACGTGGTGCGCGATAATCGACAGTGCACGCGCTTGCGTGTGTTCGTACGGTTGGTGCGGCGACACTAATTCTTTTTGTTTCGCATTGGCACTGACTCTCCTTTGGGGGCTTCCGGTGAAGGTCCCACGCGTTCTATACGCAGCTGTGTGAACTCGACGTCGTCGAACGATCGATAATTTATAGCCGCGAGGTAATTGCGCCTCTTCCCGAACGGAGAACGCCCCGTTTGCGACCTGCGCGCGCAGCGCTCGTCGCGCAACCGCTCAAACGAGGCGTGCGGCTCTTTCTCGCTTTTGCGTTGTACCCGGAAGTTGTTTTTGTTTCGCACCGTGAAAAGACAACTCGTGCGCAGCAAGGCGCGTGAGAAGGCAGCGATTAACTCTCCCGTACTCTCGACCCGCTCCAGTGAGCCTTATTAAAATTAAAATGCAGAAACGAAAGCTTCCCGTTGAGTTTAATGAAATGGGGCAATTAGCGATTGAACTGTCGGTCGACAGATGGTGATTCAGCAAGAAAATTTGAATCGGATGCGTCTCTGCCCGCCGGTTGTCGGTTAGTGCAGGTCTTCTTCGTTTTCACTGCGGCCACGATCGTTTGTCGGCCGGTATTTGTTTAGCACCGTCATTTCTATGCCTCGCTGTCCCGTCCTAAGCGATGAGACCACTCCGGGAACAATCTGCTTCGACGTATCCAGTCGTCAGGACGCCAATGCGTACAATGAAAAACAATGCCTGCCTCTTTTTCTACAATGACATCCGCGTTTGAAATGCAACGCGCGCGTGCGCAATGCATGGTAACTCCGAGCATGCGTTATCAGATGTGGGAGTACGCAGAACTCTAGCTCTAACCTGATGTGGCGACGTCCTCGAGGTTTGTGTCCGGACAACGCCTCCTATAATAGGAGGCGTTGGTCCGGACAACGGGCTAACGTGAGACAACGCATGTACGGCGCTTCGCGACTGAAGCGTCTATATATATATACAGGGTGTTTCAGCGAACACTTTCAAAATTTTTTAATGGTTGCCTGCGCCAGATAGCTCAATTTTAATCTATTAGCCGGTCAACATTAAGAGGCGGACACTCCTTGCACAAAAATTGAAGTGAAAAATTGACTAATTAACACGAATTCATTAATTAGCTAAAAGTTAATTATGTTATGACCAATATTGCAATTTTCAATTTCTAGCAGTGGACTTCGCAAGGCGGATTTACTTGGATCGAATTCTCAGGACGACATCAGTTTCGAGATATAGGTTCCCGAACTTTGAGGAAAAATGCATCGGCGTTCCAATTAATTGTATGGTTCAGTGCATGAAACGACGTTTTCATAACAAATTAACTGGAACGCCAATGCATTTTCCCGCAAAGTTCGGGAATTTATATCTAGAAACTGATGTCACCTTGAAAATTCGTTCCAAGGGGATCCACCTTGCGAACTCTACGGCTAGAATTTGTAAATTGCAATATTGGCCATAATGTAAGTATAGTTAGGAACATAATTAGTGAGTTTTTATTAATTAGTCAACGTTGCATCTCAGTTCTTTGTGCAAATATTGTCCGCCGCTTCGAGTAGACCAGCTCGTGAACTAAAATTGTCCTATCTGCCACAGGCAACTATTAAATATTTTGGAAAGTGTTCGCTGAAACACCCTGTACAGTTACTCTTAGTCGGCGCTTTCTCCCGTGTTAGATATGGAGCTGTTTCCTGCGATTACTTCGAGTTCCCCAAACCACTTCGAGTCGCAGCACAGCTAATTGAGGAATGCCGAAGCAGGAAAGCACATTCCAGAGGAGCGGCCGAGCAAACAAGTTTGAGGCAACAAGTTCACGTGCCAACAAGTTCGTGCGCCGCCGGGATTAGCAGGTGGGCATCCGACAATGGAGCATGAGCAGCCCTCCCCTTCTCCTCGTTAGAAGTGCATTGCCAGTCTGCGAGGCAAGACCGCAGAGAGCCGCCAGGTGTGACACCGCGACACGGGCGCCTACCATTGGCTGAAAGTGGCGTCATCGGAGCGGACTCTCCCATTGGTCAAACATGACGTGACTTACAGTGCTCGAAGGGTTTATAAGAAGCCTTCCAGAGAGACCTGAGCATTCTGGGACATGCCCTGATTCCCTGATTCACCTCTCTCGAACTTCTTGCCGCGGGCCGCAGCGTCCGAGTTGCTGCCGGCCCGTAATGACTGTACTACTGTTAATTGACGCTCACCGTCCCCTGTACATAATGTAGAATAAAATCCCTCCCAAGTTTGGGTTTTCATCCCGGAGTCCGTCCCTCAACCCCTACATCTGGTGGCAGCGGTGGGATCGCCTCCGAATGCATCAGCTGGTGGCAGCGCTACGGATAAACCTTCGTCGAGCGAGATCCTAAGGAACCGGGAAGAGCGAAGAAGAGAGAGCCTTCGTCGATAGAGGTCCGAAGAAACTGGGAGTAGCGAAGAAGGAGCGAGCCTTCGACCCAGGGAGTCCGGAGGAACCGGGAACAGCGGACGAACGAACCGGATGGCAGGGTGCTGCAACCGTAAGTGAGCGCGTGGTTTTTTTCCTTATGATTCGCCAGACTCAAATGTTGTGTGTTCATTTTGATAGTTCTGGGAATCGGGAGTCTGATGCATTGTGTGTTTGCACAAATTAATTAAGGAAAACAGTTTTAACCACCTGTCGGGGCAGCTGCCATGGATCTTAGAAGGTTGACGAGGTTAGACTTGTTGTTGGTGTGCGACGATTTGGGAGTTGAGGCGGACGAACGGATGGAAACGCCAGCTATCATAAAGGCGATTAACGATAGTGGCAATGATGAGAAAAGCATTGAGCTTGCTTGGGAGGTGATACAGGAGCCACGGGAGCGGGAGCGTCGTGTACGTTTGCGAGAGCGTCGTGAACTTAGGAGTAAGCGTATGCGTGAAGAACGCGAAAATGAACGGAAGCATGAGCTGCAAGAACTTACTCTTAGGTGTGAGCGTCACGGACGTGAGAATGAACGCGAACGTGAGCGAGAGCAAAAGTATCAGAGAGAGAAGGCAGCACTGATCAAAGAGATACAGTATTGTGATCAGTTATTGGCACAGAGACAACGGCTGTCTGAGAATTCTGTACGTAGTACAGAGCGAAAGAATGAGGCAGCATCGAGCGGATTTTCGCCAGAAGCCGACGAGAAGAGTAGTGCCTGCGAGATTAGCTGCAGATTCATAAGAAAAGGGAAAAGGCTAGCTGCTAACGATGCCTTAGTGGCAACAGAGGCCGTTAAAGGCCGTAGTGAGAGCGACGAGGTGCTGTGCCAACAGATGACTGTGGAGACAGCTAGGCCAGCTGCGAACAAATTGGCACAGTTACCGCGTTTGTGCGTCGCTGGTAATGTTAGCGAGGTTGCTAGCGAAGAAAAGGGTACTGCTGACCCGAGGGACGCGAGCACCCATGTAGAGCGGTGCAGTTGAGGGTAATTCTCAGGATTGCGAGCTGCGTAGCTCAAGAGAATACAACTGCATTGTTCAGGGATCGGTGCGGCTCTCCGCCAGTCTAGATGGCCTAGATAGGGATGATTCAGTTATTAATCATTCGGACTGTGCGCGTGAGACAGCGATCAATACCGATGGGCTGTGTGCCGATGCACAGCGTGAGCTGGGCAATGTAGTAGAGGGCAGTTCGCAAGAGTGCGAGTTGTCTAACTCGAGTAAAGCCTGCTGCATTGTTCCAGAGTTGGTTGGGCTGTCCGCCAGTCGAGGCAAAGTGAGAGTAGATTTAAATCTAAATCACTCAGACTATGCGGGTAAGAGACCGATCCGGGCCGACGAAATGTGTACCGGCCAGCACGAGGCACGAGAAGGCGACATGAAGGCAAGTGCAAAGAGAAAGCGCCGTAAAAAGAAGCGCGGTAAAGACCGAAAGTCGGTAATTAATGTAGCGCCGCCAAAGATGGCGAGAAACCCAAATGGGCAGGGCGCGAGGAGAAGAAAGGTGCGGTCGTCACTGACGATGTTGACGCATCCTAAACGTTCGAGCCACAGGTCAAAGGGGGACCGCGAAGAATGTTCTGCACGGACGCGGACAAAGGGCACGAGGCAGTTAAGCTCCTCGTCGTTCCGTAGTTCTTTTCACAGCTCAGCGTGCAGTTCGAAGAAACGCAAGGTGGCAGGACGAGACCAGGTGGGGAGTGGCGACGCGGTCAATCGAGTTTGTGTTGAAAGCGGGGTGCGAGGACGCAAATTGGCAGGAGACCGTAACGTCTTGGGGGAGCTGATAGTTAGTCAGCCCTTTTGTTGTCTCTCGGCAGCCAGAGTAGGTTTCAAGCCGCGACCACCGCGAGGACGGTTCAGAGTATGAGTCAGACATAAGCGTTTGGAAAGGAAGGCCAGGAGCCCTTCCGTAGAAATGAAGTGTGTTGTTTTTATTTTTGAGCATCGGAAAATTTCGCGATTTGAGACTAGGTTTTCTTTCAATATGTAAAGGTATGAGCTTTGTTTGTGTTTTCGTTTGAGAAGCTCGAGATGTGAAAGATGCGTTTTAAGTAAACATGTAGTCTCGCGACATGCTCATTAATAAGTAGATAGGCTTTTTTTGTGTGTGTGAGTAACCTGAGGGTCAAGGTTATTGTTGAGAGGCCTATCGTAACGCGCGTGTGTTTTATTTAACCTTCTTTCTTTTTAAGTGTTGAATTTTCTAAGGTTAAGCGCGTAGATTTTCAGTGAGTGCATGATTTGCACGGAGAAGCGTTCTTAGTTCCATTAGCGCGTGTCCTGTGTGGACGGAAGGAAGCAGACTTTATGACTGGGTTGCTAGTGTGTGTGGAGGGCAGCCGTATTCTGACTTCTTTAGTGAACGTGCGTGGAAAGAGTTAGTAGAAGACGCATCATTTTAAGAGTTCTGCGGAGTGTGTAAGTCGCGCGAGTTTAATTGTTCGTTTAAGTCACGTGTCCTGGAGGGACTAAAGGAAGAAACGTGAGTAAGCGTAATGAAGAGTTTGCCTACGACGCAAGTACGCGTTCTGTTTAGTGACCACAAGGCTAGTGCGCTTGTGATTACGTACTTGTGAGGTTGACCAGATTGTTCAGTGGCACCAATACGTGCGATAAGTACGCCACTGCGATAGATTGGAAACATGCTGTTCGTGTGGTTAGGCCACTCAGTTATGTTCGGCTGTTTTCATTTGTTGTTTGCATCATCAACGACCCTTTTGTTTTGCAACAACAATAGTGCTCTGGTCTTGTCGGCATTCGGGGAGAAATGGATAGCGGTTTGGAAGGGTGGTTGGAACTGTTTTGTCGAAATTGGGGAAATAAAAGATCAGGGTTGATTTTGACTCAGTAATAGTCTGGCGAGTCAGGGGTGAAGAGCCTGCGCTTACGCGTGGTGCAGCGCTGTGCTGTTTTGTTTGTTTGACGTATGTTCTCCAGGGCCCAGGATCCCGAGGGTTGTCAAACGAGGCTCGACCCCAGTACCCTGCAGCTTCTTTCAGCGTTCCTCATGGCCAGCGAATTGAGTTCACCGGCCATTCAGAACTACCGGGGCGAGGACGAGCTGTTAGATATGGAGCTGTTTCCTGCGATTACTTCGAGTTCCCCAAACCACTTCGAGTCGCAGCACAGCTAATTGAGGAATGCCGAAGCAGGAAAGCACATTCCAGAGGAGCGGCCGAGCAAACAAGTTTAAGGCAACAAGTTCACGTGCCAACAAGTTCGTGCGCCGCCGGGATTAGCAGGTGGGCATCCGACAATGGAGCATGAGCAGCCCTCCCCTTCTCCTCGTTAGAAGTGCATTGCCAGTCTGCGAGGCAAGACCGCAGAGAGCCGCTAGGTGTGACACCGCGACACGGGCGCCTACCATTGGCTGAAAGTGGCGTCATCGGAGCGGACTCTCCCATTGGTCAAACATGACGTGACCTACAGTGCTCGAAGGGTTTATAAGAAGCCTTCCAGAGAGACCTGAGCATTCTGGGACATGCCCTGATTCCCTGATTCACCTCTCTCGAACTTCTTGCCGCGGGCCGCAGCGTCCGAGTTGCTGCCGGCCCGTAATGACTGTACTACTGTTAATTGACGCTCACCGTCCCCTGTACATAATGTAGAATAAAATCCCTCCCAAGTTTGGGTTTTCATCCCGGAGTCCGTCCCTCAACCCCTACACCCGTAAGAGCTATCACCCATTTCATCGGCCTCGAGTCATAACATGCGTTGTCATAATGTGTTGTTCTCTTTCTTTCTCCATATGTATACGTATTTCTAGGCTGTTACAGATTGACTTGAATGTCACTCAAGTGCAGTACAGCGAGCTTTTCAATATCACCTGATAAGTAGAAGGCTTATGTAGGACAATCTGCTGCAGAAAGCGCGCACTCCGTCGCACGAGCATGCTGGAGCGAGACTGCTCCTCGATCTTGCTGCCAGCAAAGGTCCCGGACTGTTCCTCCAAGGCGCAGGAGCTGGCATTCTCACATTACGAGAGCGGTGTGCTTTATACATACTTTTCTGACAGTCCGTGCGTTAAGTTACGCGTGTAGGCTACGTGCACCTGATGTCTGCACCTTGAGACTTTCGCAGAAAGTAACAGGTCTGCAAGCGCGCATTCGGCGCTGTTGTACACTGTCTTCTTTTTTTTTATCTCATAACACTGTCGTGTCAGCCCCGGTGTGTTCACACTTATCCGTTCAGTAGCCGTTACTTGCTAAAGGGCGCGCACATACCTTGCACTAGTTGCGTATCTTTTTTTTTTTTTAGAGGATGAACGGCGATTTACTAATTATTGGGATCGTCATATATCATACCAACGCTGCCACTGGTACACTCATTCGTCGCACCTCAGCGTCCGTTCGGCATTAACGCGACACGATAACATCTCCCCGCTTCTCGTTACAACGGGGGTAGCAGTTAAATGCAGTGATCGCGAAGCCCCGTTGTGGTGTAGGGTAGACAAGGGCGCTCAACCGCTTATAGTGGCTGTGAGCCGATCGCTTCCGGCTCCGGGCTTTCTGCGCCCGCATCAGTGCACGCGATTAATGGGTACACCCTGATGGTCGGAACTTCTCCGCCTCCTCCTTCTCGCTCGAAGGACACCATAGAAAATGAAAAGAAACAACCGAGTCGGAAACACTTGGTCTTCTTGTTGTTGGAAGAGTTAATTATAGTGGTTGCCGTTTCGGTGATACTTTGTAGAAAGCATCTTCTTTTCTGTCTCCTACGCACACGCGTGAGCTGTTTGCCGTACCACTGATGGACATTCTCGTTCCCGCAATTGCTAGCGGTGCTGCAGGCCGACGTTTTCCTTTCGATCAGGTGAAGTATCCGTGCAACGACGACCCCGTTCAACGGCCGTCGGGAATATATCCTCGTGCCACCTGTTCCCTTTTGGCCATGAACGCGGCAGCATTATCGCCCTGAAGGCGACGTAATCCTCTTTATCCCCACTAGCTCCTTCGGTACACATTACGCACTTGAACTGAACGATACGAAAGAATAAAAGTGGATCGTGGTGCATTTGGCAGGCTCTCTCAAGCGGGGGATGCGGCAGCTTACCGGCACCCTTGAAACGAGAAGTATAGTGACAATGGATTGAAACGTCGTCTTCTGCTTATTCTTCTTCTCTACGTTACCCTTCTCTCACATGCCTCCTCCTTGCTTTGAAAGGAAGAATATTCGCGTGCAAAAAAGTTTCGCGTTCGATGATAAAAGTCAAGCAAAAAATAAGAAAATCAACGCGAAAAAGCAGGCTGAACATCGCACTTTCCTTAGTTGAAGCTGTCTACTTCACGAGGGGCCTCTTTGAATGCGTTTTTCTCTTATTTTGTGATTACGGACAACGGATAGCGCACGAGGGACTCCGCATTTCCGCGTTTCAATCTCGGTAATTGCTGCACTTTCACCGAGCCCCACACTCAGGCTAGTGCCGTATAGTGTCCGCGTATAAGCTGCTCCGTGATGGATAGCAGCCAGTTGGTTGCCAGTAAGTTATACGGTTAACACAGGCATAACCTCGATAATTATCGATGAGCGAGGAGTGTTCATGCATCAGACATTTACACGTCGTATTCATTTCGTCTTCTCTCTATGGCCTGCTTACTATAATTAGGAATGCTTTGCCAATTGCTGCACATTAGATATCTGCGCATGATATTTGCCCTTGTACGTCCGCCGTATAAAAAGACAGATAATAATAAATTCAATATAATCTACCTGTGCTTCCATTCCTTCGCACATGCCCCATATGTAATCCAAGCTGCGCAGCGACATAGTTTTTATGACCCCAAGATATAGCGTTATTTAGGACAAGAGACTAGTATCAAGCGATAAAACTGTATAAAGCATTTAATATTCAGCAGCGCTCGTCCTTGCGTACTGGAACCAGCGCGGCACAAACACAAACAGCGCAGTTTCCAGTGCGAACCAGCGAACTGCAGCGGGAACCGGCGCCTGTAAAGCACGAACCAGTGCGCCCCAGAGTAATGACAGTGTCTCTTGCAATGTGACCCAGCTCTTATCCAGCGTTCTCACTGGTGTCCCAGTGAGTCCCAGCGAGCGCCAGCGTACCCAGGGCGATCCAGTGCCAAAAAACGCGCTGGTTTCACACTGGAAGGCACTGGAAGACGCTGGTTTTTGCAGTAAGGCATGCTGGGTGGGCTGCATAGGTGTAGTAAGCCCAGATTAAGTTAAGCAGTCTAGATGACCGTCTGTCGCCGCCTCATTTCCGAACGGGATGCCGATAAATATCATCACCATCATAACTATCATTATCAACCTGCAGTGTTCCGAAATCTTATAGGCATAGAGGAAGGAGAAAGACTAGCAGGGATCACGAAGTCGAGCAGCTAGCTAGCTTCGGCAAGCCAACCTCCTCTGACACTACCTCTCCTTTCTTTCGGGACCCATGTGCGCGTTGACTCTTGGGAAATAAGCAATCTGTGGTTGCCGAATCTCACGAGGTTTTTTTTTTTTCTTTTTTGTGGTAGCTTTTAGTGACGCCATCGTCACGATCGCTCTCGCCACTCACTCTCCTCTCTAGTCTTCGCCCCCCCCCCCCCCCGCGGGCTAGCGTCTAGAAATTACCGTTTTCCTATCGCGTGAATGGGCCTATTTACGATGAGCCTTTCTTTAATATTTTTTTTTCAAGATTGTCGCGTGACGCTACCGCTTCGTTTTTATTTCCATCCTCCATTCTTGTAGGTGCGCCTGGAGCCTGCCAGTAACTTTCCTGCTCATCCCCCCGCGTGAGCCAGAATAGTGTTGTGCATTGCCCATCAGTACGACCCAGCTGCCGCCTTATCTTCTGGACAAACTGCAACAGTGTAGCCCCTGCAGGCAATGATGAGCCTTAACGCAGGAACTATTCCCGGTGAGGGGTCCGCGTGGAAGTCACGCCAGTAGCTATTTCGGTTAAGTTATTTCTGTATAGTAAAGATCGTTGCGTAGACATAGCTGGTTGAGCTGCCATGTTAAGCGGAGGATGAGAAAAAGTGAATAACGAAAAGGAATGAGAGGGCGCTGCACCAGAGCAAGTTTGATTGGTCGCCGTCTTTCGGGGTAAGGAACGGAGGGAAATGAAATTGAGGGAAAACAAACAAATGCAAATGTTTAGTAAAGCTACGCCAAGCGCTGAAGTGTGAATGTCGTCCCGCGTGGTATCTGCGGCAACTTGCCCTTCGGGAGTGCTAGTAATTTTACCACAGCTGGCACGTGCTACCCTGTTCACAGTGTTTCATATAGCTGATCAAGTAAAAAAAAAGAAAGGGTGGGGGGATAGCTTGAATACTTACGTGTGTCAAAGCCTATATATGAGTCATGTGCAACTTAGGTCAAGACAGTTAGGCAGGCGCTAATATAGGGACAGGGTATAGAAGTAAGAATACGGTGTCGAGAAGCCTGCGCGACTGAGCCTTTCAGTAAACGGGCACGGTAAAACGCCCGCGCTGACCTTTTGGGCGTGGCGGGAAATAGCATAATAATAATAATAATAATAATAATAATAATAATAATAATAATAATAATAATAATAATAATAAATGAATGAATGAAGAAAAAGGTGCGTCTTAGAATTTTCTTCGTCAACATTTTTCAGTCAACCTGTCCCGCATGAGGGATTTATTATTTTATTTTGTCTGAAAAAGAACTTTCCTTCGTTGAAAGCGCTCAAGCCCTCTAAGCAGTTTATAGTAGGAAGCAAGTGCTTCCTATGCTTCCCCCACCTGATCCCTGAGCCAACGTAACCTACCTACCCCAACCTACCTTCAGTCACTTAACCTAACCAAACTACACCAAATTAATTAAAAAAAGGTAAAGCGCCGGAAGAATACTTTCCCAGTTCGGGCAGGTCTGATGCTATAGTCTTAAGCGTCTCTTCCAATTGCGTTAGACCCAAGCCCTCCCTCTGCGACCCGCGCTTTTTATCTCTTCTCCCTGTCCGGGGCCCATCTGCGTACACTGCGACGCTCGCGTTCCCTGTAACAAACCGGTGGCGCCTGGGACACACGCGAAATCAATCCGCGATCGAGCCGATGTCAACAAAGCGGACCCCGAATAAGACAGCACGCGCTCGCTTTCCCCCACCACCGCGAGTGGACCATAAAGGAAACATTCGGACAAGGGTCCGCCATTAGCCAAGAAGCAGCGAGCGCGCTGCTCGACCGGAGAAACCACGCAAAGATAAGCGGTTTCCTCGAGGCCGCTATACACGCGTCTACGAAAGCGATGTCATTTTCTCCCGAAACCCATGGATCGGTGGACACTTACGCGCGCGCTTCTATATCACGTTTCGTCTGCACGTAAGAATGGGCCGTCTTGTTTTTTTACCTCGTCTCCAGCCGGGACGATAACGTCGGTTTGTGTACATACAAGAGTGCTCGCTCTCGACAGCTGTAGTAAAAACGAAAAACAAAACAAAAAAAAATACAGGGAAGAAAGATGTCGCGTCGGCCTGCTTAGCTCGCGCGCGGTTTCCTTTCGGTTTCGAAGCTACGTACCTCGATGGCGTTCTCGCGATCGCAGTTCTCGCTGCCGCCTGTCGTTTGATGTTACACGCCGCCGAGCGGTGAAGTGTCCCTGCGGCGCCGTGCCACTACTCTCCCCGCGCGCGACTTCTGTCAGCTGCCATGCGTCAGCGGCGCAATTCCGTTGACGCATGCGTGTTCGCCGCGTCTGGGTCCATTGGTCGGCGTTAGTTTGCGCAATGCTCTTCTCTCCCCGCCCGCGCAAACTCCTCCCCCAACCCTATATTGCCTTCGTGTCTTCCATCGAGGATATGGGTCTTGGTCGCCTCTTTCCCCGCTTGACTGTGTGGCCGCGTTCGTACTCGTTATACTGAGTGTTGGGTGTGCATGGATCTCTCCGGCCCATTCTTCCGTTGTGCGCCCATTCGGGCTCCATCTCTTCTCGGTGCCTCTTGGCGTTCGTGCTGCTTCTGCTTTCAACGTGCGTGCCTTTGTTGTACGAAGACGACCGGGACGGCCGCATGTACTTCGCGCTAGCGCCGCATTTGCCGCCGAAGATGTCGATTAGTTAAAAACGCCCCGTTTCTCCGCCATATTAAAAATGAGTCGGGTGATTCTAGTTATATCCTTTTTGTGTGTGTTGGGAGGGGGGGGGATGCAAAGTCGTCTTTGCGGCAGCGCTTCCATATACGTGGTGATCATTCTTAAAGGGACATTAAACCGAAACAATAAATCAGTTTAGAATAATGAAGCATTGTTTGAGAACACTGCAGACAGTCATTTAAAAAAAAAGTTGTTTAGGTGCACTTTAAAGAACCCCAGGTGGTCGAAATTTCCGGAGTCCTCCACTACGGCGTGCCTCATAATCAGTAAGTGGTTTTGGCACGTAAAACCCCATAATTTAAATGTAGAAACGAATACGTGTTTTTCTCCTGACTGAATGATTAGACCCAGAAAAACCACTATTTTCGCATTCAATGGGGAGGGCGCAAATACATGTCGGTAACGTGTATGGCTCGCGGCAGAATCGATCCAAGTGTTTGGAGACAATCTTTTACGGCGGCTACTGTTTATTTTATTCCTCGGTGCGCGACACAACATCGAAAACGTTCTGCGCAGCACGAGGCTATCATACGGTACGAGGACATCGCCTGCAGCGCATTTGAACGTAAGCTAATCGTTATTGTGTGGCGAGGATAATGTTCGGAGTATAGATATGCTGGAAGAAATAAAGCGAAGCACGTCGCGGACGCGTCAAAGCAAAGGGAATAGTCGGAAAGCAAACAGTATAAATATGGTAACGAAGCACCGCGTGCGCGTGTTATGCGACGCTCGATTCGGCACAAAGCCTGTACGCTGAGGGTGAGCCACTCATCTTCCCGTTGACATCCGTTCAAAACTGCTTCGAAAAATAGCCATCGTAGAGCTATATATACACTTACCAACTATGCACATGTGTCGTGTGCGACCTTACACGCACCTTATAGTAGCCGTGAGCGCGACATACCGCCACCTGCAGCATCGTGCGCAGATCTGGCTTTACGTACGCGGCGTTGTGGATGGGGAAGTCGGTTGAAAAAAATAAAAGGCACGTTTTCCTGCGATATGAGAGCACCGCGGCATGGCTTGCATACTCTCTCGGGCTCTCATTCATAAACACAGGAAGCTGGGAAATGAAAAGGAAAATGACAACTGCAAAGGACGGCACGTTGGGCACGTTGGTATTCCTCACTGAAACTATTGACAGCGCGGGACGCCACGAACAACGCGAAAAAGGTGCACGGAGGAGCGCTTGTCCGCGTGTAGTTCTGGCCGTTTCGCGCTGTCAATAGCTTCAGTGTGGAATACTGAACCTGCTGCCAATTTGACAAAAGGAAATATGTTATTTCTTTCTTTCTTTCTTTATTAATAATTTTATTTATTTATTTATTTATTTATTTATTTATTTATTTATTTATTTATTTATTTATTTATTTATTTATTTATTTATTTTGTTACAACTTCGGTTGCCAGGTGGCATAACTTAATTCTGTTAGAGACTTATGCGCGCACAAAGACAGGACGTCGAACGAAGAAGGGTCCCTTCTTCGTTCGACGTCCTGTCCTTGTGCGCGCATAAGTCACTAAAGAATCATGTGCAACCAACTCGCCCAAAACGTAACGCTTCTGGCATAACTTAAGAGCGAAATTAACGAATGCAGCCCGCGAGAGAATGGTCAAGCTAAGCCGTTCCTTTTCAATTTCCATTTGGGTGCTCATTTATTTATATGATCATACTTGACAGGAATTGGCTTATACTTAAATATTGTCTCTCAAGCTGCATTCGTCGTCTGTTCCTTTTAGCGTGATCCTCGCTTTAACGTTTTTTGTTTAAGTGTCCCGTAAACTTCCTGCGCCGGCATATAATCGCAATTCACGCCAACCAGAACCTATTTGTTTCCTTTATTCGATACGTCGCCGCGCTGCTTAATCTCAGTCTCCGAATAAATACGAGGAGGATGCTTATCCAGCACCCAGCTTCTTGGGTTACATTTGGTTTTCGTATTCCAACCGCATTACGCTTCAGTTTTTTTCTTCTTTCCTGTCACCTGTCATAACAGCTTTTCATTCAAGAACGTGTCTTCTAAGCGGTCGCTGCATGCATTGGAAAAAAAGAGCTCGATGGTCGAACAGGATGGAAGCTTGTGCTACAGTTGGCTCGACGTTATATAAAGAATGTGTGAAGGAGTGCGAAATGGAGAGAGTCGAATGCACGTTTTCGGCATTGCGCGTGCATTGCACTACCACGGCCGTCCTCCTGTGCGCTCTCCTGGGCAACTGTTTGCAACGTATAGCCCTATTAATAACGGGGAAAATGAGACACCCACCCAAACGTAGCCAAGTGCTACAAAGGAAACCCCTTCTCTCTCCCTCCTCTCTCTTCCCCTTCTCCCGTCCCCCAGCGTAGGGTAGCCAACCAGACTATTGACTGGTTAACATCCCCGCCTTCCTATATTCCCCCCCTCTCCCTCTCTCTCTCTCTCTCTCTCAAGCGGGTTCCTCGAAAGAAAAGCTTCGCAGTTGAAGAAAAATTCGTCCTGGTCCGGTTCCCAGGAACCCGTATGGGTCTCCTTTGTAGCACTCTGCTACGTTTGGGTGGGTGTCTCATTTTGACTTTTGTTAATTACTTCTCCCCACCTTGCCGGTTTCCGCAGAACTTTACGTCATCTAGCCCGATGTATGCAAAGATTACACGGACACCAACAAGGCCTCACCCAGTCTGAACGCCGCCGGGCGCACTCACGTTAGCTGCGTGTAAAGCGCTCAGCACCCGCATCCACTCTGGAGTGACTCCGTGCAGCAGCTGGAGTAGACGGTGTGCGATACTTTCGGTGCCTTGCGGTACACGGTGCAACAGGTGGTCGGCGGCCTGACGCGGTCCCTTCCGCCATGCTTGTTTTACGGTTCTGAAAAGTATTCTCTAGCGCGTTGTGCCGGCAGCTCTCCGTAAGTATTAGTTTATAGGAACGAGACGCCGAAGAACAAAATAAGGGCACGAGGGAATTGCAAAAAGAATGCAATTAATTTAATGACGTGGGCTACTGTCGGTAATTAATGAGGCTCGACCTAAGAACGGAGCACGCGCGCTTTGTCGTTTGGAAACAATAACAACAGAATTGCCAATATATTCTGGGAATCGTTCCTTCTTGGGAGTCCGATTAACGGGGTGAGAAGGTGTCGCAATTATTATTTTCGCGAACATCTTTATTAATTTTTTTTCCTGGCTTATGCGCTTGACAACGAGTGTTCAACAAATGGGAAACAACATATATATTTTTTTAATTACCTGAACAAACGATCTCAAGAGAGCAAACAAGGACAGGCGCTTGTCTGCTCTCTCTCCGATCGTTTGTTCGCGCAGTGAAAACAACGTTTGCTAATGCATGCACCAACTCGCCCCCACCGACAAGTTCTTCTAGAATCCAACAAATGGTCGGTGCATGTTCGAAGTGCGCCGTAATTCATGTGATAGCGTGCATGCATTGCTGCAAAGTTGCAAGAGCGCGGTGAATCGGGCCGGTTGGTTCATGACGAAGGGAACAAAAACAACCCGAAGGCCACGACCGAGTAATTGTTTGCCGATGGCCTTCGCGCTGTTTTGATTCCCTTTGCATGTGCGTAGTGCGTGTATACAGAGCAGTGGGTTCTCCTTTCGGCGGCGATATTTAGCAGCACCCCCTGGCTGTCATTGTGCGGGAATATGCGCCGCGTGTGTATCGATATGTGTACCGCACACGCTCCATATAGCGCCCGACGGCGAAGCTTCATCGGTGGCGATGAACTTTGTCACGTGACGTGCTTGCACAACCGAGCGAAGTCGTAGGCTGCGAAGCGTCTGTGTGTGTGTGTGTGTGTACACAGCGTAATCTGCAAGGCCTTCGACCCATTCCGGGGAATCTGTATGGGCACGCGAACTGGTGTCGCAACCCGGTGTCGAATCGCTGCCAGACCAGCCGCGGCCGCAGCGTGCCCGAGGGGGCGCCCATGCAAAGCGCGACGTTGCGCGCCCGCAGCCTTCGATAGCCCGGGGCGTAATCGACTTAGCATGAAACGCTTGCGCTCGCGTTGTTTTCCTTCTCAAAACGGATTTACAATGTTATTCCAATCCCATTATGAGCGTAATTTGGTCTCATTCTTTTCTCTCTCTCTCTATCTCTTTTTTTTGTTAAATAAAGAACACTGGGAAAGTAACCCTCCCTATAGGGCCGGCTATTTCGAAGTCTCGCAAACTACTCGGGAAAATTAATTAAATAATTAATTAATATTAGGCTTAACGTCTTAATGCAACATGCTGGGGTTGTGAGGGGTTCCGTATATCGAAGCGCTCTCCCGATTAATTTCGATTGCCAGAAGTATCTTTGACGCGCCCCTTAATTAAGTGCGCAAGCGTTTTTGTATTCCGCGAGGCGCCTTCTTTAAAATATATATTTTACTTTATTGTTTCCAAGACGACGCGATGATTAGTTTTCTAGGTTTCTCTTTCTCCTTTTCTCGTCCTTTTTTTTTTTGTCTTGAACACTCTCGTTACCGCACCTATCGGGGCCTTTTGTACGCGTTGTTAAACATTTCCTTTGAAACTCTTCCCACCAACAACGCCACGCACCGTCCGAACTGACGAATGAATTTTAACTATTTACCAGATCTGACAATTTTTGGCAAATGAGAGTATCGTCGATGCTAGCCTGCGGTGCTCCTAATACTTCCTCGATGAAACGGCGCAAAATTTATGCCTTGGTCAACTCGGCAACATAATTTTTAAATGACGGCAGCAGTGAAGACACAGAAGCTTCTCTCGGTTCGCCTAATTTATAGATCCGACGTCCTGGCTATTTTAACGATGTCTCAAACAACGGTAGATGCTCAAGAGGGCGCGTTATTCGGATAATTATGTTCGACTAATATCAAGTGTAACTTTATTCTTGCACCGTCGGTTGCTTTCATCAGTCAGCGTTTCGATAGCGTATGCACGAATGAACAAACCTTCCCATGGTGGGCGAATTTTCACTCCCACAAAAGCGCGCACTCGATTTCAAGTCGACTTTCGGCCGAAGCTCGTCTATCCATCTAATCTCTTACGTTTTGAACAGCGCACGTGCAAGCGACGTTATTCATTACAGTATAATATTGTGCAACACTCCAAATGACTGTACAGTACTCTACAGAAACTAAATGACGCGTATGGACGTTCCAGCGCCAATCGAACGCGCGCTACACCAGCGTGCTTGCACAGCGAAGCTGATCGAACGCAATAAGCAAGTTATGAGACGGCTTCTGCGTGCTCCTTGCCCTGACAACGATTGCTTCACGAGCCTAAAGAATGCAATAAGAAAACGTACCAGATGTCTGCTGCAATGAGTAAAAAAAAAACTCCCTCCTGCACAATGCGAACTTACCTGTTTACACATTTGCGAAGCGAATGCTTCCCCGCATAGCACAGCCATCTCTATGCCTTGTATCACTGATCTTTACAGATCCGCTATGAAGGCGCTGCTGCGGTTCTTAAAAGACAAGGGACTTTCTGACAAATTGTCACTGTACACAGTGTGACGTAGGATTCTACGGTGACGCTGCGTAACACTAGGAACGCCATTGCGGGCTGCGTGACAGCAGTTCGTGTGTACGTGCGTGCGTGCGTGTGTGCGTGCGCGCGTGCGTGCGTTTGTGTGTGCGCGCGCGCGCGTGTGTGTGTGTGTGTGGGGGGGGGGGCTGTTTTTGTTTTTTTCTCCCTCTCTCTCACCTGTCGCATACCTTGCCCCTACCCTAGTACAGGGTAGCGAAGGAGATAATCTCTGGTTAACCTCTCTCTCTCTCTCTCTCTCTCTCTCTCTCTCTCTCCTTTAGGGGGCTGGATAGCGTGTTGAGTGCCCTCGACTACGGGAAGTAAGCTTTTCTGTCCCGGAAGTCGGCGCTTTGCTAATTTGCAGCGGCGCTTCGCCTGCACGGAAGCTCGGCATATCTTTATTGTAATTGTTATTATTATTTTTTTTGCTTCGCCTAAGATACCTTCCTGATGTGCCATAAACTTCCCAAGACGGGCAGACGTAAAAAAATTGGCCATCGCCGCGCCAATGGCGTCGCTAACATGAGCGGCGTGAGCTGGAAACACTGGCGATTGAGAAAATGCGTCATGTAACAAAACAAAAAAAAATCGCATACGGGTTCAGATTATCGCAAAAGTCCTTACCAAACATGAAGCGACTACAACCTCCTCTCCCCCTAAAACGCGGTAAACCACGAAGAAAGGGTGTTCTGGCCGCAGTATTATCCGACCGAGCGCACTGGTAAATGAAGCGTCATGGCCGTTTCCGGTGCAAGCCACCGCCACGTGACGCCGCATTTCCGCCGGCTTCACCTGCACCCGGTTTGGCGAGCAGTGAAGTGGCATCCAGCAAAGTATACCACAGATCAGTGGCTAGTATTGACGCCAACAGATCCCGATATTATTATTAATTTTTGTTGTTTTTGAGTGATCTGACGAACAATAGTTGGAAACAACGAGCCAGGCGCATATTTTGGATATTTTGGAATTCTCAGTACTTTTACCACATGTAGCAACTATAGTTACCTGCATAAGTGTTCCTTGAGGTGCTTCTTTGAAGTTACACATTAGAATTATCAAAAAACTGTCCCATCAATTATGCTGTTTTACATCCGTTCAAAACGCCAGTGATCGGGCTATAATGTTAAGTATCGCGTTATACTATGTTGCCGTTAGCACGTCTTGAAATAAAACGTTAAAACACAGAAGCACCGCAAATGAGCACGTTTCCAAGAGTAACGAAACAACTAGTTGAGCTCCAGGCCTGCCAAAAAATATGAGACTCGGATTCCGTTAACCTGCGCTGCCTGGGACTTAGCTTATAATTGTAAGCGCATAGGATCGCGCATATACATTGAACATGATTGCGTAATCTCATTTATACATTCCGTTGCTTCACTCTACGCCGCCTTGCCCCTTATGCTGCAAGAGCGCTTCAGTCAAATACTAGTCAAAATAACTCGAGACATAGGAAAAAAAGAAAAAAGAAAAAAAAGAAAGGGGAAAAAAAGAAAACAGTTGCGCGTTCACGCTTTTCTGACATAGCGGCTGCGCTGTATATACACATACTATCTTGCTACGTGAGCCTTCGATTGATTATTGATAGTGTTGTTTCTGTCTTGCTCCCTGTAAGTCACGTTCGCCCTGTGGACAGTCGAAGTAGAAATAATATTGATTTTTCGGTGACCTGCGGCCACGGCCTTGTTGACCCTTCTGTGACCCTCCTCCTCGTTTCTTTTCTTTTCTTATTTTTCAGCGCAATCGCAACCGTATTGCCGTCTTGTCCTCCTTCGATTCTAGTTTGCTCTGACCTCTGAGCCATGGTTCGAAGCAGCGTGCGAATTCGCCTCTGCCCCGCACATTGCTTATTCCTTTCTTTTATTTTTATTTTATTTCTTCGTCTTTTTTAATGCTGTCCTGTTACCGCACTGCTCTGCAAACATTTAACGCATTACTGGCCTAAATAAGGTAAACATCGCGATTGAAAGCGTTTAACATCTGTTGGAGACAGATTCTCTGCCTCTATGCAGTACAGTTTAGGACAAGCAGAGCCAGTCAAAACTTTTGATTTTTTCGAAGCTTAGATCGTTCTTGAAGAAACAAAAAGTTGTTTAGCATCTCTCATCGCTATGTTGAATGAATGTATTTTGTTTACCGGCGCAAGGGCCAGGTATGGCCAAAGAGCGCCAGGTCCGTGGTGATGAGTTCGCAGTGTATAGTTATGAGTTCTATGAATTTCATGTGACGTGGCTGTAAAGGGGCCTTAAAAATATTCGCTCGAGAGTGCGTAAAACTTATCTGTAATAAGATTATGTCGATGACAATGACATGTTCTATGAGCATTAAAATCCATTGCGAAAGAATGATACAATGTACAAAATATGTCAGATGCTTAAATTGGCTTGAGCACTACTGCCTCCTTAGGGCTCTTGAAACACAAGGGCCTGGAGGCATGTGCTACGCAAAACAATTATCGCAGCAATTACAATTACCATCGCTATGTTCTGGCAGCGTTCGCGTATATATGGGAGGGTAATAAGGAAGCTATAGTGGAACAGGTACGAAGACATCTGCGTGGTTGATGCAGCATGCGCGAGCCGATGATTATCCATATTTAAGAAATATACAGAAATTGTGCTGGGCAGGTCGTGTATGTAATACGAATAGAACAGATAACATTCGTTCGCTCTCAGACTAAGCGCATCGATGCCAAGAAAACCAAGCGAATGGGCGCACATTCGAAGGCGGCAGAGAATAAGGCAGAGTGATACGTGGATACCTTATGCCACGATGCCGCTGTTGGTGACGAGGGCAAGCAGTGGTAAAAGAAACGCGCGACGAGAGCAAGCGTTTGTTGTTCATTGAGTTGCTAGATCCTTGGAAATTAAGCTGAGAACGGCCGGCAGCTTCGACAACGTGAATGGTGCACTTCAGGTCCTGAATAACCCAAAGAAATAGGAAGTAGAAAGTAAGGAAAAAAAAAACAATTTATCTTTTTTTTTTGCGGTTTAATATTTTTCGCATCGTCGGATGGTGACTCGGCAGCGTCGCACTCTGGTGGTCAAGTGGGTATAATTGGCATATTTGTTAAAACACCGCACCGTGTGCGCGCGGGGGGGCACAAGTTAGGTGACGCTTTCGTTTCTCTGTTCTTCGTGTCGTAACTTCGTTTACCGACACCGCGCGACCTTGGAGGAACGCGTCGGGCAGGAAAGTTATGCGTTCAATTTGTGCCACGGCACTTTGTGCAATCTCCCCTAAAAGCACACTACCGAAGTGGAGGCCCTCGAGATAAATGTTCCAAGCCACGTGTGGAGTGCAGCGTGGCAAAGGCGAAGCGAATGGCTTTCAAGCTATAGCTGCTAACGAGCTCCTCCCGCATCGATTTCTCAGGGTCTGGCGCGCATCGAGGATTAAAAGAAAAATAAAGAACGAGTGAGAACGAAAGAAAGAGAGCCGCAGAGGCTTTCGGAAGTGAGGTGGCTCGGTCTCCTACGGGCACGGTTTCGTGTGTAACAGTGTTACTGACTCCTTTGCGAAGGGAACCGGCGAGTTAATCGCGTGAAATACATCCGCAGTCGCTTGCGTGTTTCCCTTCTCCGTTCTGGTTGGCCGCAGAATAAGGTTATGGCATCCAAGCGTTCATTCTCGTTTTGTTTGCTTTCCTTGCCATAGTTTCCTCTCGAATATTTATTATTATTATTATTTTTTAACAGCCGGTCTATTAGTGGCCATATTTCCCGCACTTTGCACTTAATGAAGAACACGGAGGCGGTCAAGACATGTGAATCAATAATGAACTACAACGGGCGGTTCGCAAGAGCGAAAGGTCAAAAAAGAAGAAGGAAAACAAAACAGGTGTGTAATGTGATTAGTTGCACCCCCCCCCCCTTCCCACTCGCGCCTTTAGCCAGGTCCCCTGCCCTTGACATGGTTGTTACGTGACGAAATGTGTTTTACGGCACCCGGGGCTCGCTCGGCTACCTACCCTCTCTCCCTTCCCCTCCGGCCCTCTCTGCAGACCCACAAATCCCAAATCCCAGCGGCGGCGGCGTCGAGTGCAACAGGACCGTCTGCTTTCGGTCAAGCTTCTTGGCATGACGAAACGAAGCCGCTTGGGCTCAATTTGTACTGGAGCGCAAGACAGGCCGTGCTTCTCGTCTGCTTACCTTGTTTCATTAGACAGTCCTAGTTTAGCGCTTTCATCGTAATAGTGGGCTTGGCGGCATCGATATGCGCAGGCGTAGAACTATAAACGAACCAAAGCGTTTAGCGTACGCGCGACGATTCTCAGATTTAACGTTACCGTCTTTTGCGTGATCTACGTAAAAAAACATAGCGGCGGTCCCCGCCGCCCGCTTCGAACTGAATTTGGCGTTGTTCTTGCAGAATTCATTCACAGCAAATGTCTGTGTAAAGGGCTTTCTCTTAGTCTCAGGCCGCTTTAACGACAGAGTATTTATGTGTTTGTTTGTTTGTTTGTTTGTTTGTTTGTTTGTTTGTTTGTTTGTTTGTTTGTTTGTTTGTCGGTCGGTCGGTCGGTCGGTTCCAAGGCGAGAGAGTATTAGAGGAAGGAGCAGTAAATAACAGATATTTGCAAATGTTAAGAAATGTTATGAATACCTCTGCGGATCTTCCGAGATAGCTTGTGTTTTTGAACGCGTCGAGGCCTAAGAGTGAAACTTCCGGGATGGCTGCGTCACCTATCGGCGAAGTTGAAAAATAGGCTTGACAGCATATGGCTTGCAGACTCCGAGATTGCAAGATCTCGGAGGCCACGGACGAGACGCTTGTACTAATTTCGCCGCGAATCGACGGACATGGAAAGCGCAAATACAGCGCGCTCCCGGCTGTCATTGCGCTGCGTCTCGCCCTTTCCGAACCCACACGCGAGGCTCGGCGAATAGCTGAAATCACTTATGTGAAGTCTGTATGCTAAATTGAAAGCATATATTTGAATAGCGTTTCGCACGGAAAGTACGCTATCACGCTATAATAAAAGTCTCTTTCAGCAAATATATATATCAAAACGTTTATTTAAAGGAGAAAAAAAAAATGCAGAAAGCGAGTGGGTGGAGCCCCTAGTCCAGGGCCCCACTGGCTTGAGCGGTCCGCCGTGCTTGGTCGAGAAGCGCTAGTTGCATCTCCCGATCCTTGCTGGCGAGCCAAGTCTCCCACTGCTCCCTTCCGGAAAGTTTGCCGGCTATTTTTGGTGTATTAATTTTGGGTGGCCTGTTCTGGCAGTCCCACGTAATGTGGGCGAGAGTTGGCCGGCCTCCGCACCAAGGACAGCGAGCGCTGTACAGCGTTGGGTGAATGGCATTTTTCAAATAAAGGTTTGGAAATGTGTGCGTCTGTATTCGGCGCCAGTCATAAGAGTCCTGCCTGGATAGGTCAGGGTGTGGTGGACTGTACTTTCTTCGCTCGCGCCGCTGGTGCTCAAGGATGTCAAAGTTGGTTTGCGGAACGGCAACGCTATTTCCTTTGACCTCGCTGTTACGCTAACGTTAAACTAAAGCTGTCTTTTGTCGCGCTTCGCTTGAACGCACAATGACGTCACTCGCGAGAGCTTGCCGTAGAAAGACGTGCCGTCGTCGTTAGTTCGCATAAATTATATTTTGTTTCTTTGTATTACTTATTAAAGCAATAACTTCCTTGGATAAACCGAGTTTTGAGATGATAGGCTGTAATTTACCTATCAACGCGCACTTAAGTAGTCCTTTTGGGCATGAAAGCATATCAGAAGATCGGATTTGACTTTATGGGAGTCATTGAACTGAGCACAAGATTTTCCAAATTTCAACGTCGCGGGCCAAGTGAAGCGTGGTCCTCCCCAGCGCGGCTTTCAGCGTAGCTGTCATTCAGCGTAGCTTCCACGTGCGACGGTTTCGTATTGGTCCATAGGTGCGGAAGGTAAAAGCAGAAAAATAAGTCAATTTAACACAGATTTGTGTGTATTCTCTTATATTGGTGTGTTAAATAAGATGTTAATGTTTTCTGTGAGCCAGCTTAAACTAACACGGATGAGAATGAGAAACTATTTTGCAGAAGCGCTTTGTACTTGTGCGCACATCGCCTCCGTAGCTTTCCCTGCATTCCCACGGAAAGTTGTCCGTGAGTATAGACGTGGTGCTGTAGCGGAGGCAGGCTTGCAGAAGGCTCTCAAACCTTGTTGCAGTTCATCTCTAGTTATTCGCGCCCTCACAACTCCGTGCTTTTGCACTCGTCGCTTCTCGTCAGCCTGATAGCCGTTGCTATGTGTCGTGCTCGTGTGATCCCGTACTGCACCCGTACGAAGCTATCTGCCTCCGGAAGTCGAAAGTTTGTTCGGTGGCTTCAGCCCGCCCAGTGGGTTCGGTTCGAGGGTTTGCGAAGTCCTCCCTTCCGAACGGTTGAGACAAGGCCGGCTGTACCGTCAGTCCTTGTGCGTCCAAGTGTGCGCAGAACCATCAAGCGTCAGCGGCAAGAGATAAAGATGGCGGCAATACACTGAACTTATCGACCACACGGTGGAACATGATTGTGGCAGCCTTCATTTCTACACCCACGGCGGAGCATGTCCACTGCAGGAAAAGGCAACGTCGCAGTTGTCCGCACCTAAGGTGATGTGTCTTTACCTGACTTCTTTAGGAAAACTCGAGCACAGGGACAAAAGATCGCAGTCAGCGCTTGTGCGCTGTAATTCACATTAACACGGAACACCAGCTAGACCGGTCCCAAACCTTGTTGCAGAAGGAGACAGAATCGTTCCGCTTGTAAGGCTAGACATGTCCACATTAAGTGGCGAGCGTCTGCTTCCGTCACCGTGTGCCATTCCGGCGAGATGCTTCCTCTCAACCCTTAATTGCGTGACGTAGCTGAGTACATGGGCTAAGCAGCTCCAGGCGATATTTACGCTTCGCAGTGGCGCCGAACAACATCCTGGTGGCGCTGCTTTATTTTCATACAGTCGCCGTCGTGTTGCATACAGAAGAAGAAAAAAAATGATAAACAAAATATGCGTAAGTAGTAGCCGGACGCCAAGGATTGCTTCACTGAGGGCCGGCTCCCCTGTCGTTGTTGTTCTGTGCATGCATGAATGCCTAAACGCTGTTTACTGCAAATGAGTTTCCTCCGTTCAGCGTCGTGTGTCTTTTCGCCTCCTGGTCGTCTTTCAGTGTTAGTCACGCGGCCACTTCTTTTGCATGGGAGCTATCGGCGGGTGTGTGTGTGTGTGTGTCGTGGTTGGTCTCCCGTTGCGCCTCGCTGTTCGGACCATTATTTAGCTGGTGGTAACCGCTGTGCTTTCCGTACAATGGTTCTTGCAAACACGGCGTCGGCAAGTTGTCATATTTTTTCATTAACACGGCACCTCGGCCATTGTTTATCCTATGTTGTCTTTTTCTTTTCGTTTTGTCAACATTAGGATAGATGGAGGATGCTGAAGAAATCCCCCCCCCCCCCACCCCGCCTCCCCGCTTCTTTCCTACAATGAACGCTTTGTTTCTCGTTATTAGAACCCTGCCAATAATAATGAACGTAGAACTGAAAAACAAGAACGATGTCTGTCGCTCGTATTGTCTGCAGTTCTGGGATGACGCAGAGGCAATAGCTGTACCCCGGCGTCGTCGGAGGGCAGTCAATGTGGTTTACTGTTCCTCAGGTCTACTTGCTTTAACAAGCATTGTACAAAGTCCCGTTGGATTGCCCGATAGTTGTGTATTCTCTGGCGAAATAAAACGAGGTTATATAGTCCTGACGAGACAGTTGAAGCACAGTCGCCGCATGCCAACTACGCGGATGTGGCTGTGCTCATAACCGGTGCCGTCCTCACAACCGTGCTAAGTCCGTTAACTCTGTCGGGTCTGCTACGGCCGCTAAAGACGGATGACGTCGAGACGTACGCGCCCGTGTGCAGCGCGTGTTCGAATACACGCGTTGGCCCCCGTGCCTCCCTCCAGCTGGATCAGCTTCTTGCTTGGCTTCCGCGGCCTCCGCGCCACAGCGCGCAGCAGTTGCCGTTTATATCCCCCGAATATTAGTGCGTCGGCGCCGCGGCTTCCATAATGATGCGCGCAAGTCCGCGAGAAACGGACGGAACGAGAAAAACGGCAGCCGTCGAGTTTTACGCCGACGAGCGGCGCTCACAGGTCCAGCTGTAAACAACGCGGGAAAAGTGGGCGCGGGCGAAATGCGGAACGCATTATATGCATGACACGCTTCGCGGATCCTCCTAAAACAAATATTAAAAAGAAAGCTTGCGCGGTTTCTATGCACTGCAGCCATGCATGCCGGGCCGTGTAGCAGCGAGTGGGGCCTGTTGTTGCGCGCCTTGTATAAACTTGTTGTTTGCGATGCGCCCGAGAGCTCAAAGGGGCAGCAGCAGCAGCAGCAGTTGGGGTGCCTGTACGACAGCAAGGGGGCAGAGCGCGTGTGCGCGCCTGCGGCGTATGCGCTGCAGCGTCAGGCCGTCTACTTGTGACGAGACGGCGCCGGGAGCTATTGCTTCTACATAGCATGTACCGTACACACTCGAGTTATGGGCCGCACTCGTGTGGGAGCAGCCAAGCCATGTTTCCAGCCCGAAATTTCGAAACATGAATATACATGTTCATCAGTCCTTCGATCTACTCTGTGAAGAATGACGAGGAACAAAGCTGTGGTGTTTTATTTTCTTTATTATTGTTATTGAGGGACACAGACAACGAATACATCTTTTCACTGTGGAGCGATCTATTCTTAATCTGTTATGAAGTAGTGACGCATACAAGTACCGCCGCATGGCAGACGGGAATTCCACTATATTCACAACTTCGCTGTCAACTACGTAATTGCGAAGAGTAGATGAAACTCGGCTTGATGTTAGAGTCGTCTTAGCGGCTAATTGTCCTATAATTTGTTTCGCGGTAGTTTCGTTAAAGCAAGAGTTATAGTCTTTTAATGTACACATACTCCCTCCGTAGACGGCCACGTATTTACAGCAGACGGTAATTCTGTAACGTTTACAACTTCACTGTGAGCTAACTAGTTGTGATAAGTGAATAAAAGTCGGCCTCTGAGTCGTCTTAGCGACCCATTTCGGTACGACTTTTTCCAAGATACCTAAACCGGAGTGAGAGCTACAGAGCGTTCGCGAGTAACTGGAGACGAAAACGTTTAACGCGACAGCGTTAAGGAGCTCGTGTCGCAGAAAAGCCGGTGTCGTCGGCGTCGGTGTCGGCGTTGGCGGCGATGGCCGTGAGCGATAAATCCCAGCAGGCACTTCATGAATAAAAAAATGGCTGTGGCTTAGCCCAGGATGCGAAGCATACTAGCCTTTATTTTAATGCGACAGCGTTAAGGAGCTCGTGTCGCAGAAAAGCCGGTGTCGTCGGCGTCGGCTCAGGCGTGCGTCGCTTGCTCAGGCGCACATTTCGTTGCCGCGCCGAACGCGGCGTTGCTCGACGCTCACCGCGTCCGATGCGGGGCGCGCGCTGCGCCTTCGCCCATTGTCTTACACCCCTTGGCGGGTCGACGGGAACGCTGTCGCGTTCCGCTCTTGAAGGCGAAGCTTAAGCGTCCTCCAATTTTTTTTCGTGTTGACGCGATGCGTAGACAGACGGACAGCGACCACCGCGGTAGGGTAGCTTTACATACAGCTTCGCTGTAAAAAAAAGCCCGACGAGAGCGTGGCTGCACCTTGTCTGCTCCTTGGTTCTGTGCGCGTGCCGGGTGGTGTGTTCAAACATGGCCGCGAAAACGTCGTGACGTCACAGTGTGCAAGGTGCGGGGTACGATTGACTGTATGCGTGAATGTGCTGCCGAACCGAGCTCTCTATACGCACCGAGCAACGGTGACAGCGACGGTGGTGAGTGCTAAACGAGCGCCAGATGCCTGGTGTACGCGCGTGCGGGAACGAATCGATGCATTAGGAAAAATAAAAAATAAAATTGCGTCCGCTCTTTTGATGCAAAGTGATCACGGGGGATTACGCGTGATCGAAAAAATAAATTTTACCGAAATTGTTCGTTCCCGTGTGTGGGCCTGCAGCAAGGCCTCTCCAAGATCGTGAGAGAAAATGAAAAGAAATACGTTGCACACGAATGTGCGCGGTATGTGTAAGCGATGTAGGGAAGAAACGAGTGTTTGCGGTACGCAGAAGAAATGCAGAGGACGGCGGCTGCAAGGCTAGCGGTGAGCGCCCGCTCTCGCATGTTTATGGGCCGTAACTCTTGTCGGCATGCCCTCGCGCGAGCAGCGCGCCGAGGCGCCCTTGTGTCAGGATGTCCCGCAGTGCACACGCCGCGTCACGAAGGTCAGCTCCGTCGCATTGCCCAAGCGTGCTTGAAGTGGAGGTACACACCGGTGGAAAGGCTTACAATACTACTGGAGGGGGACTATCGGGGTAAAATGACGGAAGAACGTTCTGGCGTATGGTGAGTACGCTTGACTCGTCTGGTGTCTTTTTGTCGACAAACGAGTGAGCCGCACCGGGCTTGCTGCATCAAAGATTCCGTTGAAAGTCGGATGTTGCAAGTGCGCGTCGTGGCTGCACGCCGAGAGGAAAATATTTTTAATTATTGCTCCTTTTGTGTGTCGTCGATCTGTGCGCTGTTTTGCCTCGGCAAGGTTCTGAATGCGAGCAGAGCGTTTTTTTCTTTTTTACTACTTTAATTTTTTCGAACTTTCTGCGAACGGTGGACCGGAGCTTTCTTTACAGAAACTGAAAGAAGAAATCAAGAGAAAGAAAGTAGAACTAAATCGCTAGGAAAGAACCATACAATACGAAAGTAAAGAAGGCTGCGCGACAGAGAGAGAGTGAGAGAGAGAGAGAGTGAGAGAGAGGGTTCCGCAGTGTAGTGCAGCTAGCGAGTGTATAATCGATGTATAATTCGAGGCAAGGCTCGGGTCGAGCGGGTGCAGCCATAATTCCCCTGCCGCGCCGAATAGAGGCGGCTTCATTAAAGCTGTATTATACCCGAGTGCACGGCGCTTAAAGGCAGTATCGCTCTATAGCCTGGAAATGAGCTGTGCGCGCTGCATTTCTTTTTTTTTTTTCACTCGCGGGGGGCCTTGTCGACCAACCATACGCGCTCCCAATAATTATCGGCGGAGAGGGATGGGGGGGAAGGGGGAGGCATCGGCTGCGCCTTCACTGTCCGATACACTCTCAAAACGGTTATGCGCAGTTCGTCACTTCGCCGCAGATTGCCTCGGGCGCCGCCGCCGCCGCTGCTGCTGCTGTTGTAATTGCGAGGACCTCCAGCACGAGTGTGAGCGGCATGTATACATGTGCGCGTGGCACGTTAGCCGCAGCCACCTCCACACAAAACGCACCCCTCCCCGCCTCCTCCCGCAGTACACACACACACACGACGCCCTCCGCGCGGCCTGTCAGTCGCCTCGTGATGCGCATTCTGTTAATATACATACTATTACACGTTACAGGTCCGCGTGTATGATTTAACATTTCGATCCACGCGTATTGAGCCCGCATACCGCGTTCAGTCGTTGGTGACTGAATAGCTGTCCTTAATTGGCGCTGGACGCGCGTGTGTATTCAGTGCGTGTTTGTTTTTAGGTGGGCCCGAAAGAAAAAAAATTGTGAGGGAAACACTGAAAGCGATGCTTGTTTGCTATTATAAACACCGCCTTGTCCGCCAACAACAACAACAAAAAAAGGAAAATTGAGAATTTTAATATCTCGTTGGGTTTCACGTACCATAACCACGTACGACTGTGAGACACGCGGTAGCTAATGACTTCGGATTTATTTGGACCATCTGATGTTCCTTAACCTGCACTTCAACATAATAATAATAATAATATTTGGGGTTTTACGTGCCAAAACCACTTTCTGATTATGAGGCACGCCGTAGTGGAGGACTCCGGAAATTTAGACCACCTGGGGTTCTTTAACGTGCACCTAAATCTAAGCACACGGGTGTTTTCGCATTTCGCCCCCATCGAAATGCGGCCGCCGTGGCCGGGATTCGATCCCGCGACCTCGTGCTCAGCAGCCCAACACCATAGCCACTGAGCAACCACGGCGGGTCACTTCAACATAAGCACACGAGCGTTCTTTTTTTTTTTTTTGCATTTCGCCCCCATCGAAATACAGCCGCAGCGACCAGGCTTGAACCCTCGAGCCAAGCAGCGGTATAAAAAAACAAAAAGAAAGAAGAACGGTATGAGGCAAAATACGGTGTGTTTTTACTTTCTCGCTTGAATCTGATAATGGAAGGTCATAATTAATTCGGCAGTGTCTTCGAGGCGGGTGGGCGCTGTAGCCAAATTGGCGCGAGTGCCGTGTAATAGAATTTCTTTAATTACGCGGCGTCGGTGCAAACTATTTAACTGGCAAGGAAGCATGTGGTTCCGACAGTGTTTACGCATATCTCGACTAGGAGGTGGGGGGCCGGGTTTGGAGGGTCCACGCTCTGGGACATCGCGGTACATTCGCCAGTGAGAGAGGGAGAGATTCGAAGAGGGAAAGTTACAGAGGCTAACGTCCGCTTGGCTGCTATACACTTTGGGAAGGGGAAAGGGGAAGACTAGATAAGAAGGAAAGAGAATAAAAATAATGAAGTCAGTCATTGCGAGCACATTCGCAGAGGGGAATGTCTGCTGTCACAAGCGTTCGTGCAGTACAGTCCAGGTACAGCGAAATTAACGATTTTTGTGACGAGGAGATTCACCGGCAATAGGCGCTGATCCTAGCGATTTTATATATGCTTTTTTTACTTGAATTATTTGCTGAAATTAGACGTCTTCCAATTAGTATTTTGAGATCGGGCGCATACGACGAGTACTCAGCGCTAGCGTGCTTTTAACGGACACTCGTGAGCTTGCAGGGAAGAAATTTCTGAAGTTGACTTCAACAACGTGTCGCTTCGAGACCAGAGAGCTGATGGAGTCGTTGTGCTTGGATATTACTGAAAGTATCGTTAACTATTAGCGCCCAGAACTATTCTTGGGAAAGATTCCTTAATGCAGTGGATTAAAACGAAGGTGTCATGTATGAATTTGAAAATGTGTATACGCATCTCTTTTTGCTCATACATTTGCGTATACGAGAGAAGACGCCACATTCAATTCAAGGCCAAAGTGTGCGGTCCGTAGCTACAAGAGCGCCAAACATCGAGAAGAATTGAACGGACAGATAGGTATATTCAGCAGGACCAAGTGCATCTCGTTTTTTTTTTATTGTCTATGCTGTTTTTCAGTGAACTCTTAACTGAACTGCAGCAGTCAGCTATTACCAGCCCAAACCAGTTTCCCGTTATCCTAATGTACGGATGCTTCGTGCACAGTATCACAACTATGGTAGATGATGCGGCCCGACTATAACGGTAATGCAACACCGCTTGCATGCTTCAGCTTTGGTCCCGAGGGCTTTGGTTCGCCATATCATATTCTTACGCGCAAACTAAACTTGATTGGACGGTGGCCAAGGGAGTGATTGCGGCATTTCCATCAAATTTTTTAGCGCGTTTTTTTAACCTTCGAAGGGGTTTCGTGCGGCCTCCGCGACATATACTTATCAGACGCGTTCTTTCTAATCCTAAACCCCCCCCCCCCCCCTCTCAAGCTTCAGTGTTACCATGTCCTCAGAGAATTACCTTTAACGCAGCCACGGTGCAACGGGCGCGCAGATGACATGCCAGTTCTAGACCAAGCGCGCATTCGAATAGCTTTGCTCTGCTGTTGATTCATTTGATCAGACGAAATTGGAAATGTCGATTGGCATCTATTTTGTCGCCGGCTTTTCTACAAACAATAAATTGTTCAGTGATCAACGTATGATAACATGGCGTGGTATACGAGAGCCTCCCTGAGATAAAGAGGATATTGCAAACGTCTGTGAACGGGCCAATTTATGGTATGAAAAACAAGCAGACCATAATTTAGCCGAGATCAATACCTGCAAAAAAAAAACGGGGGGGGGGGGGGAGAATTAGGCGGGCTAAATATACTCTGTAGAACAGCTAGCCGGCTGAATTAGTAATGGCTGTCACGAGAGCGGAAGCGCAGTCTGCGGCGGCAGACAGTTAGATGTAGCAGTGAGATCAGGTGGGCCATGTGTCTGTAGAAGGGTTACGGCTTATGCGGGACAGGGGTAATTTGCGACCTTCTGAAAGAGACCCCTGTCTCGCAGCACATCGAATTAGGCCTGGTGATTATGTAGTACAGGCAGCGCCGGTACTATGTCTCTGACATCAGCGGAATGAGGATGGTTGGGCAGCTCGCGTTGGCACCGTTCCACCGGCCCCCACGAGCGTTTAGTTCAGACTCGCAAGTGCATACGCGATTGAAATATGCTCGTTTGCGACCTAGTGAAGCATCGCGCCTCGTTGCACTGGTTGACACTGACCGGTAGAACGGCCTCACCTTCCCGCGCGGGGTAGCGCAATTTAGTGTTCTTGAACATGGCTTCCGCATAGGCAGTATAATGATTGGGGTCGGGCATGAGATAGATGGTAGCTGGCCCATGCCGTCGTCCAACTCATCCACGCTGAGGACGTTATTGAAGGGAGAGACTTGTTCTCATCGAGAACGAGGAATATGGGATTTATTTACAGTATCTACATGAGAACGTTACATTTCATCAGTCTAGCATGACTGAAAGAGAATGCACACTCAGCAGCCACGCCACGGCCGCTTATAAACAATCTGTCCTCCCTAGATCCCTAAATGAGGGAAAACGGCCGTTCAACCTTCGACCAGTGCGGAGCGTCCAAAGTCATCGTAGCCGACTCGCCTTTGAGGGGGAGGGTTTACACACTCACTTCGCACAGATTTCACTGAAAACACCAAGGTGAGAGGGTTTTCGCAGACGCGGGTCTTGCCCTGAGCAGGCCCCTCTTGGTCCCAGAGTTGACTCAGTTGACTCCGCAGACAGTGACCGACGCGTCTGTCCATTGACTGACGACTTCTAAGACCCGTAAGACGGCGCCGCAAAACATTTGCTTCCAGGAGTTCCTCCGCTCCAAACAAACCGTGACGGTGACGGCGAATCCACTAACAATGCTTGGTCCGCCGACTGCGTCTAGACATCCCGGCGCGGCTCGCATGGTGACGCGGCGTGATGTCGTCCTTACAAAACGAGTCGCCGCAGCAGACATGCCGGCGCCAACGGGTTGTTGACGAGGCGCATTCTTGATTTAACAAAGTGAGTCATCGCAGCCGGCCGGGTAGAGTTAGACGGTCGCTTCCCCGAAGTTCGCCAGCCCCCGCAGGTCGAACGTAACATCAGTCTCATATACAGGAATCCTAAATTGCGCTCTGTTGAAAGTTATGCGGCGCTTTGTCACAGTTCTTGCACAGCAAGCGGTCTCTTTGAACCTTGCCCAAGCAACGTACCACTGAAAAGAGGTAGATCAAAAAAGCAGCGCGGTTAACCAATTTGCGCCTGGATTGCTAATAGCCGACACTGGTGGAGGGAGAAGCGGGAAGTGAAATGACAGTAAAATGGCAAGCGATAACAAGTGGTGCGCGCGCGCTCATTACAGCATTCACCGTGCGTTCGCATTCAAAGGCGGTCGCTGATCCGTGTCTTCTTTGAAAGGTGTGGTAGGACCCTTAAAGGACGGCAAAGACAAGGTTCTGCCGTCCATTTGGCTGAAAGCGGTACATAAAGTTTGTCCTTCGTCATCGAAAGAAAGGCAGCAGATAAGGATAGGACTATGCTCTCCAGCCAACATAAAAGTTGCATTAACCGCTGTCCGTCCTGTCTATCCGATAACAGTGGGCGTTTGTAAAGGCTATCACCACTGGACAGCCGGACAACTGCCCGGGGGGGGGGGGGGGGGGAGGGTGCTTGTGCTCATATTATAGGCCGTTGGGCGTCCGTCGGTGGGGATCGAACCACGCGCCTCCCACAGCCGAGTCGCGCACCCTACTCAGTGGGCCACAACCTGTTCTACAGAGTCATATACGTGAACCCGCGCTGGCCAGGATGCCCGTCTAAGCGTGTCTCTCAAGTGAGCATGCACCGTCTGGTAGAAAGGACACATAAATGACAGGGCATATATAGCAGATGCGCGCCTTCATCTTTTTCTCCCCACACCCCTTTCCCCGTGCAGTGCTGTTGAGGTGTCCTCCTGTGTGAGACAGTTACGGCGCTGCACTTATCTCTTCTCCTTCAAAGTCACTGCACACACGCACACTTGTCAACGCTTGCCAACACGCGTCCACCCCACAGTTCTTTCCATGGTCACGCGTTCTATGAGTGACGTGCTCGCTCCTACGTTCTAGCACGCCAGTTCCGAAGTTGGACACATGTGCTTCACGAGGAGCGGTCAACTTGCTGAAGGAAAATCGCAGCCTGTGCCACTGAGATCTGTTACCTCCACCCGCTATACGTGTAACGGCGCTGCTGTTAGCCGTAGTCATACGAAGTCATGCCGGAAAGAGTGAAAGGGACAGGAAACTCTGCGGAAAGATATCTTGCCGCAGGCGGGGACCGAACGCGCATCCACCGAGTGCGGTGCTTTACCAATTAAGCTACCGCGGTGCCATCCCTCCGACCACCTTGTCCGAAGTTTTATCCCGGGAAAACTAGTTAGTGCCGTTGACGGCTGCTGACGCGCGTCGCTTTAGCACTGGTTACCCACACAGCGCGTAATAATTCGGTCCCGCCATCGGGTCGTTGTGCGCGCTCGGCGGCCCTCGAATCGTCGCCGCCGACCGCGCGCAGAGCAACATCCTTCGGACCCGGCCGGCTCACCTTGAAAAACAGCGGCGGTAGCCGGCGGCGACGCCGTTGGCCTCTACCTGGCCGTCGCCAAGGCCGGCACTTTCGATTTAATGTCTTGGCCATCGGTCCGGGAAATAAAAAAAAAAGTAATGAAAGCGCGCTCCGCCGACCGACGTCTCGGACGACGCACTACGCTGCCGAAGGGGGTACCGCACATTCCGCGCGCTTAATTCCTCCCCTCGTTCGGGGGCGTCCTCCGGTTCGACGGTTCAAACTGCCGGCGATGCGCGGCGCCTGGGCGATCGGTGCAACCCGTAAACAGAACTGAGCAAAAAGAAAGGGGTTGGTTTGCAAAGCGGCTGGCTGGCGTTGTTGAATTTCGTCTCAGTCTCAACGAACGATTACGTGTGCGTGGTAGTAGTAAAAGGGTTGCCGGCTTGGCAACGCGGAGAGCTTGTGCTGCTGTGCGTGTTACTCGGCAGCGGTGTACTATCTTGTTTCTGAAAGTGTTTCCTCGGTGCGGCGAACGGAGAATAGAGACGTCGTGCTATCCCATTTCGCGATCACTGTTGTGTCCGAGCGTTCTCAACGCGGAAGCGTGTTTGTTTTGTATTCTTTTTTTTTTCTTTCCGAGTTAGCTCTCCAGTCAGATGTATGCAGGAGTCGCTTGCGAAAGTCGCTTACGTCACTTTGGCACAGATTTGAACCTCTGTGCTTTTCGTGCCCCGAAAGAAATGCTGATTTCGAGCGCATGTAGCTTCTGCGCTCAGCTTTGAGCTTGTAATCGTATACGTGTGAGATTCGTCTGCGCGAACGAAACGTAGTTCGACCACAACTCGGAAAGCAGCACAGTAGGTGCTCGTTCCTTTTCCTCCTCGCGATGGAGCTCCTACCGAGTTTCATTTAACCCCATTCTGCACCTGTTTGGTGCCCAGCGGCACCCTATACTACAAATACTGTTGTTGGCGGCAGGCACTTCCGATGCGCGCAATCCGCAAGTAGTGCTTTAAGGCGAAGCTTGCTTTGGCTACCATTCCGTGGTTTCGCCTCGGCCGGTCGATCAGTCAATCACTGGTCGGGTTCTTGTCGAGTATATAAAGATTCGCATTCACTTCAGTCTGATTGCATCGCTCCCAATCGTTTACGTCCCTTACATGTAGTGGCCTCGCAGCAAAATGCGGGCTTCTGTTTATTTCACCTCGTAGGTGTTCCGGATGCATATTAACAGAACATATCCCATACGGATAATATGACCATAGCGGCGCTGTTAATGGCTCTCATTGGTCTTGTGATACATGGCTGCTCACATTTTTCAGGGCCTACGCTTCGTTCGCAAGAGGTGCTAACACAGGACCCTGTCCGAGTGGCAACTGATTACGCAGGCGTTTAGTTCTGGAAAGCTGGAGCATGTATTAACAACTTAAATAGACGTAACTGATACCGAGAGGACGGTAAGAACTTGGGTGGACGCTGGTCCCACTGCCCGTCCTTCTTGTGCTCACTGTCTCGACAGCTTCGCTGGCACGGTTAATGATGAACCGCAGTTCAAGCCGTACGAAGTGTTGCGAACACTGGGCGCATAGCCAGTAAAAGCCTCGCTGGTCTCACTGGCCACGCTGCAACGAGACAGGAGACATTGAGCACTTTTTGTGGTCCTGCCAGCAATTCCAAGATGAAAGAGACACTCTCCTGAAGAATTTGCAAAACAAGGACCTTCCGCATGCGTGCCTGCAACACCTTATATTTCCCGAGGGATCAGTGATGGCCCGCAAAGAAACTTCACGTCTCCTCATCGAATTCTTAAGAGAGACTGGGTTGATGGACATATGGTGAAACCCATCAGCGGTATTGTGCGAGACGCTCGGGCGGAGCAATTGCCGGCCTTGTTCGCCAGGCTAAACCCGCCTGTTGCTACAATTCACCACCACCACCACCACCACCACGCTGCAGACGCGACCACACGCCAAGAAGCGTCACGCCGTGTGAACAGAGGGAACACGACGGCGGACATGTATTCACGCGTTTCGCATCGTCAGGTTCAACTTTACACCTGAGCGAAACGGACAGGGGCCACGTCCACTATTTGCATGCAATGGGCGAAGCCATAATGCATGGTCGAGTCTGGCTGCATGCAGGGGGAAAACGCAATCGTGTCCAGTGGATCTATGCGTGTCTGCCTCTCGCTGTCAAATTCCGTCATAGTGTCAGCTCTGATTGGTTGAGAGAGTGACTACGCCCTCTCTGATTGGCTGAAAATGCCAACATGGCGAAACTTGGCGGTGTCTACAGTATAGCACCCCCACTCATCGTCTCTTCTTCTCTTTGGTTTTTCCTCATCCTATAAAAGGGGCTCGCCTGCGCGGTGCCGTGGCGTGTATCCTGTCTAGCCCCTCGCGTGTCGCGAAGCGTTTGATTTATTTTGGTCGGGGAGAAAAAGGACCATGGCGGTTATCGGGCAGTGACTGAGACGCGGTGTTAATCTCTGTCGCGTGCACGACGTATGGTCATGGCGCCCGTTTGCCGAGTTTTTGCAGCACCTTCGTATGGATTTAGATTTTATCGACAGGGCTGCTGCAAAATGTTCGAAGTTACAGGAATCGGAAAGGTGGTGGCCTTAAAGAGAGCTGGAGAAGTTACCCTGCAGCCTCAAGCCTGACGCTGGCATGCTCTATTCCGTATAATTAATTCAGCTCCAGGCCGCCGAGTGGCGTACGCGGTCTCTAGCGATTGAGCGAACTATTTGATGGTCGCAAGTCGAGTTCTGAGAGAGAAGGATCGGCTAATGTGTGGGAAGCGCACTAAGAGAGAGAGGAGGACTAAAGGCAGTGAAGTTAGCCACTACTGATTACGCGGTTGGCTACCACATAGACTTAAAACGGAGAAGAAATGAACATGACGAGAAAGTATAGAGGTGTACTAGTGGACACGCAGGAAAACTGCAATGTTCGTTACTGCTTCACAGACGGTAATTGAAGTCAGTTTGGCTTCAGAAACCGCAGCAGTGCGTTTATTCTGCCTCACTGCTGCTGCGATGTGCGAAGTCGTATTATCAATTGCATGCCCTCAGTGAACGGTTCACACCAAGTTACAGACTGGCCAATGAAGCACGCCCCTGGACTGCTACTACGCACTAAAAGTTGGTAAATCGGTATATGTATGGCAGGCAGCACTGACGACGTGGTCAATTGAGGATCGTGGAAGCGGTCGGCTCGCGCTTCGTGGAACTTAACGTTCTTTTTATTATTATTATTTCCTTCCAGATAATTCATTTCGCTGCGAAAACAATCTGTCTGCTTTAACGAACACTCACTGCATTGTGCCGCTTAAAAGAGAACGCTACCTCATATGCACAGAACCTGTTATCATTCGAAAGCAATCAGCTGGAAAAGCACAGGGGGGGACGTCTGGCTGACATCGTGCGTAACGCGACTTGATGCAATGTCGCGACGTTTTGGAGCCCTCAGTGCTAATTCTAGGATTGAGAGAGGGAGAGAGAGGGTCGGGATACTTAGGCATCATTCGCCTTTATGTCAAACCCCTCGACAACAACTCGACTCTCTCTCTCTTTCTCGCTCTTTCTGTCTTGTCGTTGCCCAGGTAAACTTCAACTTCAAAAACTGATTTCTTTTGTTTGTTTTTTGCTGGTATGCGTATGAACACTTCATATAGTACTTGGCGTTGGGGGTGATAAGGGGGTAAGCAGGTTTTATGGAATGAAAAAAAGAAAAGGACTGGCCCAAAGAATTACAATGTTTCTTTCTTCTTTATTCCTTTTGCCCTCATCTCTATCTAATAATAGGTTATGCAATCGGCTCAATAAGCCCTGCGCGACTTCAGAATGTGCAGACAATTGGTGACTCGTGTCGCAAAAGCAAAACAAACAAACGAGGTAGAAAGTTGGCGGACAGGACAACGAGCGGCTAGAAAAAAAAAAAAACTGACGGAAAAAGGAAAGCAAGAAAAAAAGAAGAAAGAGAGAGAGAGAAACTCTGCGACTTCCCCGGCCTCACGAAGGAGAGCACGGTGGCTGCCAGAAGGAGCATGACGTTCGCACTCATCGCGAGGGACGACGTTCGCGGGACGAGTAGGAAGAGAGAGAGCGACGGCGGGTGTCCGAAACGTCGCCTCACCCTCGCCCATCCAGTTGCGCGCTGCTCGAAGTGTCGGCATGGGCGGGGCTAGTTTGTGCTGCGCAGCCAGCATCGCGGCCGAGGAAACGGCACATTGTATCAACCGGGCGTTTGCCCATGCCCCCCTTTCCGTGGCGTTGCGCGTTTGTGTACAGTGGCTCCACTTGGCGCGACGTTGTGCGGAGGAGTGAAGAGACGTTAAGGAGGCTCAGCGTTAAACAGGATAGCAGGCTAAGTCCTCGGTTGGGTGCTCAGGTAGTTGGCGGACATTTGTACAGCCTCCCCTTAGCGCGTGAACTTAAACCGAAGCCGGGGGTGCTGAGCTTGTAAATGCTGGCGCGCCACGCATACAAGCATAGTTCCTCGCGAGTGAATATATGGCGGGCAATCATGTCACTCACGCTATACCTGAGAGATCGACGAGGCAGGCGTAGACTCACCTTGAATGCGCCGCGGCATAGCTCGGTGGATGTATGACGTTCTGCTGCTGAGGACAAGTTCGCAGGTTCGGTTTCTTGGCTGTTTGCATTCCGGTAAGGGTGAAACGCAAGAACGCCCGTGTATACTTTAGGATTAGGTGCGCTTTGAACAACACCATGGGGTCGAAATTATTAGTGGTGAAATTTAATCAGCGGGAACTTGCACGCTTGCAGTTCCGCGCTGTCGGAGCGGTGTAAGCCACACGTAAGCTACTTGGCTCTCGCAGCCGTAGCAAGGGGTACATGACGTTCCGCAGGTAATGGCAGACATGCGCCGGTAGAATAGGCGGGCACTCACTCCTGCTCGCTCGCGTGTACTCACACTCGTGCCTGCACGCTCACGTTCCTGTAGTCGCGCCCATTCATACTCACAAATACTCACTCACGTTCACATGGTCACCTCCATTCACACTTACCGGCACCCACTCACGCTCATACTCGCGTCCATGGCTCACAGTTACTGACAGTGAGAGAGAGAGAGAGAAAGAGAGAGCGCAAGGACAGGAAAGGCAGGGAGGTCAACCAGAAGAGCATCCGGTTTGCTGCCCTACTCTGAGGGTGGGGGAAAGGGGAATAGAAAGAGGAAAAAGGGAGAGAGTGAGCACTGAGTGCGTGTGGGTGGGACACTATGCACAGGGACACTATAAGCGGTTTCTTAAGCCGGTGCACTTCAAGTATTGCACTAATGCACGATTCGCCTTTCGTGCCAGTGACAGTCGTTCGTACTAACGTTAGCCGGCGCTCACTCCCGCGTATACTCACTCTCTTTTATACTCACGTCTTTCTTTGCTCACTGACGCTCTATCTGACACATGTGAAATGAGTATGGAGTGAGTACGAGCTAGGGTAGGAGTGATAGGGGGGGAGGCGAGTGGTCGTGAGTGAGTATGCCGACCTATGGTCGTAGACACAGGATTCCGGGCTGGCGAACAAATAACGTCTGACATCACCACGACCGCGACAGAACGAAAAAAAAAAACATTCCTTGTCTTTCGTTGCCACGCACGCTTAAAAGAAACGCTTGGTCGGAGCAGTGCTGGGCACTCATTTTCAAGGCTAGACCAGGCTTAGCTAACACCGTCCTCCTCCAAGCGCGAAATGATTGCCGCACATTGAATGGTGCGAACACTGTTCAAGGTGTGTTTGCAGGTGAAGCCCCTTGAAAGGGCCCGCTCTAGCTTCATTGTTGACGTTTTGACACGACGCAGCCGCTGTTGCCCAGCAGTAAGAAGCGTGCATACAAAACATAAATAAATCTGGGACTAGCGTATTATGAAGGCTATTTATTCTGGCGAAGCACCTTTGCACTGGAGGAATGGGAGGAAGTGTGAGCGCGGGTGGCCGGTGGAGTTCACTAATTGGCGAAACGGCTGGGCAAATAGTGTAGGTCGTCAATGAGATTAGCGGTGCGTGTCGCTGGGCAAGGCACTGACGGACCTCTCCGACGCTTTACGACTCGCGTCTAACTATTTACCAGGTGGCGCCATTCGTGCTCGGAAAATCACGAAGGCGTGACGGAAGACAGGTTCTCGCAGTAACATCGTTACGTTTGGTTGCTGTTCTCGGGCTTGAACGTGTTCGAAAATTGAAGACTCGGCGATCAAGGATGTGTCCAGGCGGGAGGCTGCACTTCGCAGCCCGGACCTGGATGAACAATTCTGGACTGTCCAGCAGGCTCACGACGTGGCCGTGAGGCTTGGCCTTCCGGTCCCGATGTGGGAGCAGCCCGCTTAGTGGTTAATTATCACTACTTGCAGGACCAAATAAAGTTTTCCATCCACCCATCCCGTGTTCACGCGAAATTTTTCTTATCTCTTAAATATGTTGGCCGCGCTTCGCAGGTAACACAGACACGAATAAAGACGGAACAAATAAAAAGAAACATGCGCGTCCCAGATCAATATGAAAAGATCACCTGATTTGCATTTAAAGTAGCCTAGGGCGTTTGCTTTTGTTAGATGAAATAAAAAAAATATATAGCGCTTGCACTTTTTCCTGAACAATAGAGCTTAAATGTCAGGATGTCGTCTTCCACTTCGTGCTGCTGTGCTAGCTGTTGTTCTGAAGTGGATTAAGTTTTCTATTTCACATTGGCGCCTCCTGCATTTAGACATTGACCTTTATCAAGCGTTAATGTTTCACGTGAGGCTTGTAAACATATATCCTGTTTGGCGATAAAGAACGCGTATGAGTATTCTAGGCATGTTGCCTGTGCATGCGTGACTTGCAAAACTTAAGTCACGCTGTACCATTCAGCCTACGCTTAGGCCCCCTTGAATGCTGCTCCTGGGGGCCGCATTCAATGGGGTTGTCGTTCGCACGTGCCGTTGGCCACGCGGCCGGCCGCCAATTAGAGCCCGTGATCGCGAATGGTTGGCACCCGCCGCGGTGGCGTATACCGTGGCTTCGGCTCGGGATCAAATCTCGGCCGTGATGGTGGCGTTTCGACGGGGCGCGAGAGGCGAAAACACCCGCGTATACCGTGCGCTGGGTGCACGTTAATGAAACCTAGGTAATCGAAATTAACCCGGAGTTTCCCAGTGCGGCGTGCCTCATAAACAAATAGCTGTTTCGGCACTATATATATACGAGTGGTTTGCTGATGTACTTGCGAACAGTTCTATAGCGTAAGAAGTCCTTCTCTCTCTCTCTCTCTCTGTGTGTGTGTGTGTGTGCGTGCGTGCGTGTGCGCGCGTGTGTCTGTGCGCGCGTGCGTGTGTGTGCGTGCACAGACACACATGTACAAATATGTGCTCGGTCTGTGAGCAGGAAGAGAGCCTCAGAAGGCGACGCGAACTTCTTTCGTTTCCTGGCTGCGCGCCCACTACAATGTTTCGAAACGGAACATCATTTTTTCTTTCTTCCTTTTTCTCTCTCTCTCTCTCTCTCTCTTTTATGTTCGCTCCCCCGTCTTCTCTCGCTCTTGCGCCACGACGTGCGGCACGCTAGCTCTGCCTGGCCGGAGTGCAAATGACGTCCGCGTGACAGGTAACGAGTCCGGCTGCAGAACCGGCCGAAGAAAACGAAGCAAATACGTTGAAGTTACCATAAGGTGAAAGTCAAAGGAAGAAAAAAAAAGATTGAGAGGAAAGAGATATTAGAGATAAATAAAGGCGGGTAGCGAGCGCGCTGGACACACCCCAATCCCTACGATGGGACTGCAGCTTCTACCGCGACGCTAATGTCCTAATCCTGAAGCGCCCGCAGCGGACGCAGAACGTGCCTTGCCCGCTTTGGAAGCACGCCTCGCGACAACATTCGACAGCCGGGCCTTCTTCCGCGGCCTGTTTTCCGCACTTGCTCATCGTTTGAAAGACAACGACAGCAACATTGCGAGAGAGCGCTTTAACACCTTTCTCTTGCGCCTCTATAGAAGTTTTAGCTGCCCATTTTACAGGGATAGCAAAGAGAACGTTAACGCATAACGTCGGCGATGTAAGCCACGTAAACGTGTGCGCGGGGGTTGAACGGGGCGCAAACGGGGGTAACGACGATGGTGGCGACGCCATGGTTCAAGCCAAGCGGGCGTGCTGAACTCTTTATATCTTTGAGCCACCTTGTCTCGGTCATGCGCTGGCGCGAATATGTTTGGAACAGTATAGTGCGACGAGGAAGGTGTTTTGGAGTTACCTTTTTTTTCTGCAAGAAACTGTCGTGCAATAGATGAATACTTAATTCTAACGCATTATGATTGAACGTAACGGTCCGAGCCATCGCCCCCGGCGCAGCTCCGATCTACGGCTTTCCAGTTGCTCTAGCACACCATATATACGTGTAGTACGTCGACGCATGCTACAGTTGTCATTGTATTCCATGTATCTAGTGTATAGCATGTATAGTTGCTAGCACAACCTGTTGGGTCTGGTTGCGTGGATGCGCGCCTTTTCAGAACTTGCCGCTTGAACTATATCAACACCAACATACGAATCCACTGCGCTAAAGCTCACTAATTACTTAAAGGACTCCCGTTTACCACAGTACAAATTAAGGCACGGAGGTAAAGGAGCTCTGAATTTAACTGATTACAAAAATATAGCTCGTTATCTAACGGTGCACGCTACTAGAGTTGGGATGCGGCATTGCTCTTTAGGCTGCGTAGCGGGAGTTGAGGAGCGGTTGTGAATTTGAGTATTGCATGACATGTGCTTATAAGGCGGTCGACGCGCTGTTAGCTATGGCCGGCCTGCATTCGCTATGTATTGTTTGCCCAAGAGTGAAGGAGCAGCGGGCAACCCATGATGCCAACGCCTTCTACACACACGTTTAATAAAAAAAAGGAGAAAGGCGCCGGACAGGTGATTTCAGTACACGTGGCGGGCGATGCAAGTCGTGGGAAGAATCCGGTTTCAATATTGGACGCGAGGAGTCCGTTAACGCGGGTCAAACTGGGGCTCCACATGGCCAGTAAGTACTGCCTGTTTTATATATAACCTGTATGGGTGCGCAGGACAGCGGTTGTGTAAGCGAAATGTGCACGTCCGCAAACAACAGCAACACCAGGGCACGCTCTCGATGCGCGAAGTGTTGAGAGCTGGCGTGGTGTTAGGACACCTTATGAGCTGCAGCTTCGCAGCGAGGGTTTTTAGCCAGCAAAGTGTTGGTCTATGCTCCAAATTAGACCATGCTGGACAATCGCCCGCTAACAGAAATAAAAATTTATTGGACACTGAACGCGAACATCAGCGCAGGCGGCTATAAAGGCTCTAGTGCGTTACATAAAAGATACTATAGATTGCATGACATGTTTTGACAAGGTGACACTGTGTCCGCGTGTGACACTGGAACTGTGTGCGGCCATGTGGCGCCTTGACATAGTCCCTAGACGTCGAAATAAGCTTACGTTGTTGGTGTAACATGGGACACGAAACAGCGTGAAAAAAGGGCCAGGCATCGTTACGCCTCCGAGTGCACCAATAACAGTAATTAACCATCTATCGGCTGCAACGATTAGTCATTCATTAGACTCATGTTGTTAAATCATTCACCTTCTCTTACTTTTGTGTACTTTATCTCATCTTTCGTATGCCATTTTTGTAGCTTTCTCTAGTAGAGGGCAGCCAATCGGCGATGTCGTCTGGTCGATCATCACTGTCTTTCCTTCGCACTTATTTGTATCTCCATCTCATCCCATCTGCAAAAGATATTCGGGCGAAAAGGCTTTCAGCAGTCGAAACTCACTCCTTTGCTTGATCAGCTGCGCGAATCGCCATCGCTTTTCAATATACGTACACTGCCGGCACAAATACCGGGAGGGATATATATATACGTATCAGCTTCCTTCAGAGCGACCCTCTGCTCTGTGGCCTGACCGCAGAGCCCTGCCACACGCACCGGCGTTATTGTTCGCCCGACCCGTGCTCCGCTTCTCCGGGTCATTAGACTCGCCGTCGTGCAATACCGCAGAGCTGACACCGCGGGCCGCGCCTTCGGAGTGAAATATATATCGTATACCACGGACGGCGGCGAGGGTTGTTTTCGCGACGGTTATTGGTCGTCGCGCTTCTTCGTGCCGTGTGTGCCCGTGGCAGCCGGCTGTGGCACCGCGGATCGCGTGGCCCGTCTTGTCTCCCGGGCGACGACGACGGTGACGGCGATCAAGTGACCTGCGCGCTCGGACCCGTTGCGGACGGCCCCGGCTGGGAGGGAGCGTGTGTGGGGATGATGTTGCGCAAGTTGGTCCGCGTTGCCATGTCGACGCGGCTGCGCGTCCGGCGCCGGCGCGGGGTCGTAGCCCTCCCTGTGCACTGTCCGCGAGGCACATCCAGCAGACCCCGTCCTCCTCTCCCGCTTTCCAGCACCTCTCTCTCTCTCTCTCTCTCTCTCTCTCTCTCTCTCGAGGCAGCGCCTCCGTGTTTTTCCTTCCCTGGGGCATCTTTTTTAGTGCGCCGCGGTTTTCTTTCCTTTCGTTCCGTCCGTTTATTTCTTGGTCCAATTAGCTTCTCGTCTATTTTTATTTTTCAAACTCTGCGACGTCGTTCGAGGCCTCCGTTTCGTGGCAGCGAAGATGGCGTTGCAAGATGAACGGCGTCGTGAAACGGTGAACCAGTCCGCGTGCAAGGCGGTCAGGTGGCCGGCGGCGCAGCGGTGGTGCTGCCATATAGCCGATTCGTGCAACGACGCGATGGTCAAGAAATATTAGTCGCCGGAGGGGCAAAACATTTTCCTGCGAGCCTTTCGCTTTGACGCAAGAGAGGTTGCGGTCACGGTTCGCACCGGCGCGCGTCGGAGGAGCCTGCAGGTGACGATGGATCGCCGCTGCAGACTCGACCGTTCGGTTCCCGCAACTTTGTGAAACGCCAAGAACGGACGACTGCATGCTACAGTGCACGACGTATGATGATCAGAAAAGTTGTCTCGACCCGAGAACCACCGTTTGATTTTCCCTAAGCGTTCCAGAGCGCTCACATGCTTTGCTACGCAGAGAAGCTGCATGACTGACCGAGAACATCTACTTATTGCCGCTTCTATGTTTCTGTGACGCTGCGCTGGCGAAAGAGGCCGTGTTTCTTGTTTACGACGCTCGCGCGCACGCACAGACCAGCGCACGCACTCGTACGAAAAAAAAAAACGCAACCTTCAGCGGGTGTGCCACGAGCTGAAATCTCGCGCTGTTCTGTAAGTTATCTCACATATAGAATTAGGGAGGTTCTAATATAGGGGACAGTGCGTGCCAACAGCGGCTCGTCACCGGACTTAAATGCGCGTTCGTGTCCTCGCCGTCGCATAACCATTGTGGATTTAACTAACAAGGAACTAATGAGCCGCAGCTTTTCGAATCCAGTTACTGTCGTTAATTGCAGGCGCCCGCTGGATGTATCTTGGCCACAGTGAAAATCAAACGACCCCATCGCTAACACAGCTGCAGTGTCGGCGCTAATGTTTTCGTTGTATTGGGCCTTCTCTTGTGGTAGTTGCTTTGAGCTGCGGTCAAGAATGAATCAATATTAGTTAGCCCAGTTTAACGTATACATTTGATACTAAGATAACGGGAGTGAAATGGGGAGCTGAGATCGTTCAGCCACCATGAGGTTCGCGGGTAGTACATAGACTATCATATATATATGGCATATAGTTGACAAAGGGCGTTGCAATTTCCTGTGGTTCACTTGTGTGACTCAGACGGACGAAGTTACGGCTAATCTGCGCGTCGCCCATCATTCTCATGTTAAATGAATCGCCCTAGTGGGTACATACAAACACTATTCACAATATTCTTTGTATGAAACGTTATGCGCTTAGCACGCCCTCAGCGCTGACCTATCACAGAGGCCATGTTTTAGAGCGTCGGCGTCGGCCCTCGGCCTCCTCGTAACCGAGCGAACGAGCACAGGAAGAGGATGAAAGAGCGAACGCAGAGCGTGAGGAGGTAAGTGGAGGAGGAGGGTGCAGCGGAAGCATGAGGCGGAAAGCGGAGGAGGAAGGTATGGCGAAAGCGTGGGGGGACAAGCGTAGTGCTGCGCACGACAGGCTTCGCGGTGACGATGGCTACGAGATGGCACTAGAGTAGCGCGCGTCGTCTGTACGGAAACATAGCGCTGCATGAGCGGAGGTCTGTCTGCGGCTGCTGCTGTGGATCGCGCCCAGGGCACGCGCCACGACAAGCGAGGCAGGCGCGCCACGCTTTGCTCCGTTTGCAACGTGCCGCTCGGGAGATATTGTCCGCGTCAGCCAATGTATCGCGAAATGAAAACACGTATGCAGCTGCGCTCAAATTTCGCATTAGGGACTTTTGTGATCCTCGGTCAACTTATTTTAGGCAATTGAAGTCAGAACGTTTCTTCCAAATCAGCAATCTTGATGAAAACGTAAACAAAGTATGACAGATGCTCCATACAGACAGCGAGATAGGCAGGAAGAAAGGGGAGGAGGGTGCAGCAGTACGGAACGGAGGTCACGTCGAGGAAGTACGTGAACGCGCATGCATCACCGCGAAAACAAACGCCTGGAAGTAGAAGCAGCCAGATTATAAGTTGTGCTACAAGGAATTGATGTATATGTAATTAGAAATGCACATAATTACACGTACTGAGATGAGCGCGCGCGTATAAGTACTCGTCGACATCCTGCCTCGTTCGGGTCGCTGAAACGGGGAGGCCTTGGCGCAGGAAAGCTGCGTGCGGCGGAGTTATGCGCCGTTCCAGTGCCCCGGCAGCTGAAAGTCGTCTCGCAAGAGCCTCCGACTTCGCGCCTCTATACTCCTGACGTTGGACGAATGCCGGAAGGCCAGTGACTTGACGGAGTGTTAAGGAAAGTTCGCGGGGACTCGCTTACGTTTTCGTTTCTTTATTTTTCTCTACTTGTCCCCGTAACCGAGACGCAATAACTCGATCTTGATTTCAACCAAAACTAAGATTTGATATCCGGTTTTGTTTACATATAAAATGTACAGTACTTCCCACAACTGAAACGTCATCTTTTTTTACCCACATCCCGATTCATTAGCACGAGCCGTACTCTACGGCCTCTCGGTCAAAACGCACTTCTGTATTGTTCGTTCGAGGAACCCAAAAGCGAATTTTGATCGAGTGGCCGTGGTTGCGCATAGATATAGATGCCTGCATGGGAACAGATACACTGTGACGGTGAATATTTTTTCGTGCAGGCAATTCTTTCGGGTGCCGGAAATTCGCTTACGACTTTCTGCTGCTCTCATTCATCACGACAGTGCTATAGTTATGCGTTGCGTGCACAGATACAATGTGACGTCTCTCGCACCGGGTGTGTCGGAAATGCCGTATAGCTCGCGCCGTCAGATCGCGCGTTTCCACGGCAAAAGCTCTCGTCTCGCGCTACTGGCCCCTGACGTTTCCGGGACGGCATTAGCCTCGTTCGCAGCTAAGAGGATTTGTCGTCGTAAGAATCCCGAATCCCGCGCCGTCTCCTCGCTGGGGCTGTTGCAAGCGCATCGCAGAACGGCCTGCTCTCGCAATAATATACAGCGTTGCGAGCGTTGATCCGAGAGCGCTACTTCCGCCAGCCTTGTCCACTTTTTTTTTTCCCGCCACCGGATGACGTCACGGCCTGCACCCTCCATCGCGACGTTTTCCCTATACACGTGTTGCTTCGCAAGGGACGATATTGGCAACCCGTGAAGCTCTGTACAGCTTCGCCTCTGGTACAAGGCTCTCTCCCAGGCTATACACGTGCCTTGGCAATGAAGTGCGTCGCTGACCCAATGCCATATCTGTCCTGCGGCGGCTTGGTGCTCTCCCCTGCCTTATGTATATAGGAGCATCGCGTTTGTCGAATCGAATTGAAGCGAGAATAACGCATCTGAACCGGAATACGCACTGTTCAGCGCATCTGCGTGTGCCCATGTGAGCGACGTCGAGTACGCTTCTTTCAACGTGGCGTGCCGTGATTAATGAAGCGTGGCCTCCGAGATAGGGCGGCGCGGGCGCCTGCGCACGGTACCTGATTGGCGGAGCCAATGAACAGGCATCGAGGGACCGTTCGCGCCCATTCACGTGGCGCCCCCGAGTCAAGTTATACGAAAGAAGAATGTGCGCCGGGTTTTCGTTCGATGCGTTGCGTCCACAGACGCTTACATATGCGCGAATCACCCAGGATGTATGCTGCTGCCCGCGCACGGCATTCCAGGCGCTAAGAGCTTGCAGTCGGAGCGCGGGACGGCGGCGCGAGCGTTAATTACCCGCGCTGCCTTTCTCTCGTTCTTCAGCGCGCCGTTCAATCTTGGCGTCGGCGCGCAGCTCGCGTGTGTAGGTAGCGGCGAGCCGGGCCGTGCACATGACCGCGTTTCCAGCACGTAGCGTTCGCGTGTATAGCGTGACCGCTCCGCGGGCACGCCTGATCATCCTCGGGATGGGGGGAGGGGGGGCGTTGCGGTCTGCGCGGGCAGCGACGATCGCTTCCACGTATATTGCGGTCCGCAGCGCGGGCCGACGACCGTTTATACAGCCCGATTCATTAGAACCGTGCAGTGGAGCTGAAGCTCAGGTCGGAGTGAACGGTTCGGATGCCCAATTCACGATGTCGTGTTCGCGCCCATAGTGAAAGTATACGCCAGCAGTGCTACAAAAATACAACAAAATGCGGACAATAAATAAGGAGCCGTGATGTACGCAGATCCACTTCTACGTAAAAACGCCCAAATAACGTAGCCAGGATCATGCAAGCCGCTGTTCGGTGTTTAGTTTCGAAGCTGCCTTTTCTTTCCTAGCTAAATCAATTAATTATTTATGCAGCTGGTTAAGGAGTAATAACATCTATACCATAATATTTTGCTATGTCTATTGCTGGCTATGTGTTTTTGAGATCGAATTCCTGGTTGCTCTCCACGTAACCGTGATGAGACTTGCGCTTACCGCCAGGTTTACAGTGGGTTTACAGGGCTTACAGGGTTTATATACAGGGTGTTCCACGTAACTTGAGCCAATTATGTAAAGAAATGGCTAGCCGCAGCTGAATGAAACCAACGACATATGGCTTGTCGTCATGTGGCGCTCTTATCGTATTCTTTATATCTCCCTTAATTAGTTAATTAACTAAGATCAATTATGTAAAAAATAGATATTCACGTTAGGGCCAAGGGCGTTTCGTTGCGTAGTAGAGGAGTTTCAGAAACGACCGATCCAATTTTTTTGTGGCAACGTACGTGCTGCGTGGCGATTTTTTTCTGCGTTTAAAGAAATCCCGAGAAATGTGAAATAAAACCACGTGACTGCACTCGTGCGCTATCGTATTGCAGCGCTCTCAACCGTTCGTCTAGCCTATCTTTTATCAGAGACGACGGCGATTCCTTTCCGTGTGCGCAGAAACACAAGGTGCACGTTTCTGCGAACACTCTAAGTAATATTTAAAAATAGCCGTTTTGAAATTAAATCGCGGGCACTTGGGAGACGTTCCGTCAAAGGAGGTGACCATGGGGTGACAGGTGATACATGGTAATTAGTCGGTAATGAAAAAAAGAGAATAATTACCTTTTAAACATTTAGTTTCAGCAGGCTCCTTGTAATCGGGAACTTGAAGCGCGCTCTCCGTACGAGCCCTATCAACTCACCGATCAAGAAAAATGGGATTCCCCGAGAAACGGAAAATGGGAAGCTGCAGCGAGCGCAAAGCTGCGCCCCTCGAGGCGACGTTCTTATTATGTCAACCAGCAGCGGGCTGCCAGCGCACTGTGACAGGGAGGAGCACGGAGCCCAATCTCCTATATTTAAATATCACTTTGTCTTCTAAGGCACACCCCATACATTATAATCGTCATCATTATAAGCATCATAGTCAGCCTATATTTATGTCCACTGAAGGACGAAGGCCTCTCCCGGCGGTATTCAATTACTCTTGTCTTTTGCTAGCTGATTCCAACTTACCCCGGCAAATTTTCTAATTTCATCATCACAGGTAATTTTCTTCCGTGCTCAACTGGGCTTCCCTTCTCTTGGCATTCATTCTTTAACTCTATACTGGTTCATTAGTTATCTAGACGACGCGTTGCGTGGCCTGCCCAGCTCCATTCTTTTTTTTTTCTCTTTCTCTCTTATCTTAATGTCCACTAGAATATTGGCTATCGCCGTTTGGTCTCTGATCCACACCGCTCTCTTCCTGTCTCTTAACGTTGCGCCTAACATTTTTCGTTCCATCGCTCCTTGCGCGGTCCTCACTTTGTGATCAAAAATAACGTACAGCGCAAAGGACAAGGACAGTGATAGACGACATTGTCATTGTCAGTGAAGACGACATTGTCATTGCGCAAAGGACGACATCACTGTCCTTGTCCTTTACGCTGTACGTTATTTTTGATCATGAATAACCAACTAGCCCAAGCAACCACCCTAGTTCCTCACTTTGTTTTCGAGCTTCTTTGTTGACCTCCAAGTTTCTGCCTCATATGTCAGTGCCGGTAGAAGGCAGTGATTTTACACTTTCCTTTTCAATGGCAGTGGTAAGTACGTAGTCAACATTTGGTAATGCTGCCGTATGCACTCCAACCAATTTTTATTCTTCTGTAAATTTCCTTATCAGGATCAGAGTCCCCTGTGAGTAACTGACCTAGATAAACGTACTCCTTATGTACATATACTCTAGAGGCTGACTGGCAATCCTGAATTCTTGTTCCCTTGCCAGGACGTGCATCATTATCTTTGTCTTCCGCGTATTAATCTTCAGCCCCGCTCTTACATTTTCTCCCTTGAGATTCTCAATCATTGTTGCAGTTCATACCCGGTGTTGCTGAACGGGAGAATCTCACCCGCAAACCGAATGTTCCTGAAATATTCTCCGTTCAACCTCACCCCTAAGTCTTCCCAGTGTAATAGCTTGAATACGTCTTTCAAGCACGCAGTGAATAGCATTGGAAAGATTGTGTCTCCTTGTCTGACTCCTTTCATGATAGGTAATTTTCCAATTTTCTTGTGGAGAACGAAGGTAACTATGCAACTTTAGTAGATATTTCCCAAGATATCAACGTATGCCTCCTGTACTCCTGCTGCTTTTACTAAATCATCGAAACTGCTGATTCATGCTGCGGACGTGGCCGTTAGTTAGTACTGTAAAAGCTTCACCAGTTCTTCTAACCTCACTAAGGCCAATAATATCCCAGGCAACGCCGGATAATTTTTCAAAGAGCCCTGCTAAGCCTCACTCGAGAGCGTTCGCGTGTTAAACGTTGTCAGGTTGTGGGTCCAGTGGCGGCCTGTCCATATCCATGGAGATTCTTAGCATCCTCTGCCGCGTCACAGGTCTGACATTGTCATGCTTATTTTTCGATGCATACATCTTGCCTTATCCTATGCCAAGTTTTTTTATCACTGATTCCATGCTGCAGGCATTCTTTTACTGCTTCCTGAATTCTTTCCATGTTATAATATCGAATATTCCTTACTTTCTCCTTGTTTAGCAGTTCTGTCAGTTCAACGAATTTTACCCGATCGCTTGTCTTAGACAATTTCGTGCTTTGTCGTTTCTTTATTAGGTCTTTTGTTACTTGGGATAGTAATTGCTGCTTCTTAACTTAGCCTAGTTACGGTTTCATTCATTACGTCTATGTTTTCTTCACCGTGTACTAAAGCTGCATACTTGTTTGCGAGCACCAGCCTCAATTCGTCTGACTTTACCCTTACTGCGTCTATATATATATATATATATATATATATATATATATATATATATATATATATATATATATATATATATATTCCACATCCGCCGCCACGGCTGTGAGTGGTGGTGTTGGCTGCCACTCTCGGAGCTAGTTCTAGCAGATAAGCTTAAATACCCTCTCTGCAGTAACGCCCGAACCGATGGCCAAAAGCGTAGAGGTTGGATAAAGAGCCGAATCGTCACAATATCTGGATCCTGGCCCAATAACTCATTTTTTCTGCAGGCCTTCCTATCCGGGCTTTGGCACGCTGCACTGTTCTATGTGAACCACGTACAACGCTGTCTCGGTTATTGTTCGGTGTTACGAACTTGCACCGCTGCACCACGAATACGGCTTTGTGGTCCCGTAGCGCTCGTCACCCGTTTCGTGACAGAGCGTTGGTAGCGAAGACTCCGAGCCTGGCGTCGATGAGAATAACAAAAGGGACTTTATACATTATATACAGGTTATCATACAGGACATGAACGGGTCGGCACTGGGGCCGAGTGCTCACAACAAACGCGACTGTTCTCGCACGACGACGTCCGGCGAAAACGCGTTACACATCTCACCCCAGTCGGGAGCGACACTCTCTCCCGGTGGGGTCGGCAGATCCTGTGTTCGAGCGGCGTGTCGCTGCTTTTATAATCCCCGAGGCCCATTGTCACTCAAACGGCCCAATACAAAGTCAGCACACGACGGTCGTCCGAGGGGTCCAACCAGCGACCGCGCTGGCCACCCGGTTCAAAGTTCGCGCGCGCGGTGACCTCCAGGCAAGGGAGGTGCGGCGCCGGGCTGTCGGGCACACGCGGACACGTCAAAACACGCTGCTCGCCGAGGCTTCTCCCGCACGACGGCGCAGCATCTTGTCTTGTGAAGGGAGAATTATGGCGCTCGCAGGATAGATTCCGCATCTTGCAGATTCGGAATCCGGGCTTGTGGTAATGGCACAACAGCATCCCCGCCCTCAGATAAGGCGCCGGGAAGACGAGCTGCCTCCACGTGGCTCGGATGCCAGGCGCGCACGTTCGTCAGGCTCGTCCAAGTTCACGTCCAGTGTCGGGACGCCAGGGAACATCACGTGCCCAGGTCCGACTCGCCAGGACAGGAGCTCTGCTCACCACGTCGTCGCCAAGGCACCTTGACCAGCTCCGCTCGGGTCGTTCCTAAGACCTTGCTTCTCGCCACTGGTCCCGCTTGGTCGTTCTGCAGCTTGCAAAACCGACCGGCAAAAGGCAACACCCAACACGAACAAGTGCCCTCTGTCTCCCGTCAAACACCAGACAAGGCCATAATTCAAATCAACCTAACTAAATTGTTTTCCCCTTTTTTTCTCCCGCTGCAACAAGAGGCAGGTGTACGATCTAGCACACAAGGCTTAAACAATCAGTTTTCAAATCATCAACACAACAAAATAGAAACAATTATTAATCAGCAATAATAATTACAAATAGAATGGTCCCCTTGAAATCGCTTGGACCGAAAACATACTACTGAGGAAGCAAATGAGGTCATTCATTTTTGCCCCGATCTCCCTGTGAACAGGACAGGTCGTCGCGAAGTAAGAGAAGGTAAGCAACGAGCAGGAACGAGTAGGCCACTGAAAGAAGCGAGGCCTAGAATGCACGACTTAGAGCATCAGCGTTCGCGTTCAACCTTCCCTTCTTATAACGGACAACGAGGCTGTGCTGCTGTAGGGTCATGCTCCATCTCAGCAAACGGCCGCTTTTAGAGGACATGCTACTTAACCAAGTTAGAGGGCAATGGTCTGTTTCCACAACAAACTTAGAACCGGAGACATAACAAGCCAGCTTCTGAACGGCCCACACAACGCAGGCGCACTCTTTCTCAGAGGTGCTGTATGCCTCTTCTCTACAACTTAGTTTGCGACTTAAATACAAAATTGGTCGTTCATGACTACTAGCATCTTCCTGGCATAGTACTGCTCCCATGCCGCGATCACTCGCGTCGCATTGAATGATGAAACCTTTCGAAAAGTCTGGTGCAGTCAGAACCGGCTTATGGCTTAATGCTCGCTTCAGCATTTCGAACGCATTGTCTTTCTTGGAGTCCCACGTCACCTTAACGGGCTCCGACTTCCGAAGTGCGTCGGTTAGCGGGCTGGCAAGGTCAGAGTAGTCTCTCACATAGTGTTGGTAATATCCAGCTAAACCTAAAAAGGCCCGTATATCCGTCTTCGTGGTTGGCCGGGGATAGTTCAAAATAGCAGCTACTTTGATGTTGGACGGTCTACGCCGGCCGCGCCCCACCACATGGCCCAAATAAGTCACTTCACCGCAACCTAGGTGACATTTAGCTGGTTTCACAGTAAGACCTGCCTCTTTCAACCGGCTCAACACGACTCGCAAGTGCTCCAGATGTGATTCCCAAGTGTCCGAAAATATGGCAACATCATCGAGGTACGGCAATGCGAACTCGCCTAAACCATTAAGCACTCTGTCCATCAGGCTAGAGAAACAATACGGCGCGTTTTTGAGGCCGAAGCTCAACATGAGTGGCCGGAATGTTCCAAGCGGGGAAACGAAGGCGGCATAGCGGCTAGCCCGTTCCGTAAGGGGTACTTGCCAATAGCCAGTGGCGTAGCCAGAAATTTTGTTCGGGGGGGGCTACGCCACTGGCCCAATACATATATATATATATATATATATATATATATATATATATATATATATATATAGATATATATATATATATATCCATATATATATAGATATATATATATATATATATATATATATCCATATATATATATATATATATATATATATATATATATATATATATATATATATATATATATATACATCTGCACGTTGCAGCTCAGCCTCCACCTTAAGAGGAAGCTTTAGCTCGGGTGCTCCCATTTAAGTACATGTAGCAGGGGAATTCGTTTTTCCCTGCAACCACTTCACCAAATTTGAGGAGGTTTGTTGCATTTAAAAGAAAAAGTTTAATTCTAGTGACTACTGGTTTCGAATTTTTCATTTAGGTGGTCAATTATTTATTTAAAATTGGCCAAAATTGAAAATCTTCAGAAAACGAAACTATCAAGAATAAATCTCCGTGACTCAACAATGAAAAATGATATCACAATTCTGTGAATTGCATCTAATAGTACATCTACAGCGGACAAAATAGATATGCTACACATGAATCTCAAAAAAATTTAGTATTGTGGAAATACGGCTTTTGCAGAACCCTTGTACACAACGTAACCAATTCACGTAAGATACAAATTGACATAACAAATTTGTTTGCTTTGACTGTTATAATAAATGCCATTTACAGAACCACAATATCTGTTCTTCATGCATAGCTATTAGTTTGTAAACGTCGTGCTTCTATTTTTTCAAACTTTCGAATTTTTCAAAATATTTTAAACAAAATTCAGGCCCTAAATCGAAGTTCTGTTTCCAGCAGACACTAGGATTTAACTTTCTGTAACTTCCAAGACCGGGCCAAAACGATGGTTTTGGCCCGGTCTTGGAATGCCTTTGCAACGTCCTTTGAACCGTTTGCTCCAACGCTTCACAGTCTTTCTTTCTTTCTTTCTTTATTGGTATATTTATTTAATGAAATGAAGTGTTCAACGTACACGGCAGTCATATGGTGATTAATTTCTGTTTTGGAAACACCTTCAGCTGTGAAAAAACTTCGCGGCACCGGGCTGTTCAACTTTTGAAGTGTCCATTATGTGACGCAACCATATTTAACCCAGAGTATGAGAGCATTAAAGAACATTTATCTTCACACCTGCGTGTCACTTTTTGTAAATGAGACATGCCGTTCTCCTACGCGCATGCCTCGCAGATAGTGAACCGAACCATTATTGCGTGGTTAGGGTATGCTCACTTTCATTTGACTCGCCCTCTTACATTAGAAATGCAAAGATACAATGGGATATACAAATGCGAAAATACGGCTTGATAAAGGACAAAAAGTGTCACTGGAAACAAAGTTCACTGCATGTATACACAAAACCTCGCAACAAGATATTTAGGTATACGTATAAGTCTCCAATGAGTCTATGTACGTAAGAAGAAGTAACTGTATATAATGCGTCAAAAAAAGGCAAATAAACATGTTGCACAATCATAGGTTCACAGAATCCTAGATTCCGCACCCATTCCATCCACTCCCCCCGATGTATTGCGCGCGACGGAAGGCGGCGCGCTTGCTCCCCGCTTTTCTCCTTTGCGCACACAAGACTGAGCCACCATCGTCGGCTCACCCATTCCACCTCCCCCCCTACGCTTTCACTCGCACATACAGCATGCAGCGCGTGGTCACGATGTTATCACCCTTGGACTTTATACGGAACATGAGGGCGACGGCGACGGCAGGAATGCGCCTGGAGTGTCCATATAATTGCTTTCGCAATAATATAATAAACGTATCCGGCAACTGAAGCGTCCCGTCGCCCATTACTTTCCGCAAAAGAAGTATCAAAATCGAACTTTCACCATGCGACAATTCGCTGCGCTGCAATAATGTATTTTTTTCTGTGAGGCGGAGGCACCGAAATGAAAAAAAACCGCATAGGAAAGTATGTTGGCCAGAATCGAATGCCTACTTCGGGCACCTAATGGGGCTACGGAAGGAATACCGAAGAAAACATGAGACGCTTGGTCCACTGAGAACCATACGCATACTGCTCAGTATCCTACAGCGGCGAAACAAGATTTTCCGGAAAGGCTCCGCTCAAGGAATGCGGTGCAATCCTTCGAGTCCCCACAGTGATGGCGGCGAGCGACCATTGTTTTTTTTTTTCTCGTCTGCTAGCCAGAAGGCGTCCAAAACTCTGTCAGGTGAAAATCCACTCGGCCAGAGCAAACCGAACGCGCACCGAAGTGCATCGCACGGTGGTCGGGGCCATACGAGAAAAACGTATGCGCTCTGGCTGGCTCTGGCAGCCCGCTGGTAGGGTAGCGAGAACAAAAAAAAAAAAAAAAGAAGAGGCTCATTGTGTTTTCGCGAATAAAAGTCAAAGTAGGAAAAATAAATGAGAACGTAGTCACTTTGGCTGGCTTTAGTGTGTTGACATGGATGTTCTGGCGTAGGTTAAAAAAAATGTTGATATCTTTTTTATGTGACATGACGGCACAAATGAACCACCCCAACGCTTCGTCTCATTGTACCTCGCTGCCTACTTTGTCAACTCGTCTGCTAGTGTGTTGATTTGGCTTGTCTCGTTGTATGTTCCGATGTAAGACTTTAGAAAAGTCAATAGACCTTTGGCGTCAAATGTTTATAACAACATTAAACCCACAAAGTTCCGCAATTGAAAATCTAAAGCACAACTTTGGAAATGTCAATGCGCCTTTCACATCAAGAGCTTATGAGATTTATACCCATAAAGTTTCGCAATTGATATCCATGCGCTCCATAGATTCCGTGGCCTCAGCGAGATGCCGCGGCGAGCCCGCTCACCATCAAAGCGCCCTTGAAACTTTGCGCTCGGATGGGACTGCTTGGCGTTATGTGACTCCCGGTGTATGGGCGTTGCCACGAAATCCAGCCCGAGTTTGCAATCTTCGCGGTTAAATGTCTTATCGAGCGTCAAAAAGACATTCTAGACAAAATCCAGAGTGATTTCCGGCGCCGGGGGTCGCTTTGGTCGGCGGTGCGTGGACAGCACGAAAAAATTTCGGGGGGGGCTGAAGCCCCATAAGCCCCCCCCCCCCCCCTGGCTACGCCCCTGCCAATAGCCTCTCACGAGATCCAGGGTAGAGATATAATTTGCCTTCGACACTGTCTCTACCCTTTCTTCCAGGTTCGGTATAGGATATGTCTGATCTCGGGTTATCGCGTTCAGACGCCGATAATCGACACATGGCCTCGGATCTTTTCCTGGAGCCTGGACTAGTATCAAGGGCGACGTGTAGTCGCTCTCACTTGGTACTATAACCCCCAAGTCACGCATGTGCTGAATCTCCTCAGCCATGATTTTTTTCTGCACGGGCGAACAACGGTACGGTTTACTGCGGATCGGTTGATCAGAGGTTAACTCGATGTCATGCTCTAGGACCGTTGTTCTTCCGGGACGGCTCGAAAAAACCTCCCTAAACTCTGAAACGATTCCCTTTAAATCCTCCTTTTGGGCGGCACTTAGACGCGCTTCCAACGTCAGCTGTTCCACCATTAGCTCTATACCACATCCCTTCATGTCAGCCGTCGTCAGGATTTCGGCCCCTTCCTCATCGTCAGCATTTATCGTCATGCTTATAATCGCGCGACGCTGAATGTAGGGTTTCATCAAGTTACTGTGGTAAATTTTGTTGGGCCGTTTCCCTAATTTAACTTCGTAGTTGGTATCGGAAAGCTTAGTTACAACCTTTGCGGGCCCCTCCCAATGAACCTCGAGCTTGTTTTTTTTCGACGGTCGCAGCAACATCACTTGGCTACCTTCTTCGAAGGTGCGTTTTTTTGCTGACTTGTCGTAGTATTCCTTTGACAAGGTTTTCGCCGCCTTCATGTGGCTCTCTACAAGATCTTTGGTTTTCCCGAGCCTCTGGAGGAGGTCAAGGACGTACGAGACTACATTTGGGTCGTCGTCACTGCCTTCCCAAGACTCTCGCAGCATGCGCAACGGAGTTCTTAGGCTCCGGCCATATACAAGCTCCGCGGGGCTAAAGCCGGTGCTCTCATGGGGAGCCGATCTCAGGGCGAACATAGCGGCGGGAATGCAGGCCTCCCAGTCACAGTGACGCTCAAAGCACAGGGCTCTCAATATTCGCTTCAGCACCGAGTGCATCCGCTCTACTGGGTTAGATTGCGGGTGATAGATGGAACTGTGCACTACTTTAATGCCGCATCTTTCCAAAAAAGTAGAAGTTAGGCAGCTGGTAAAGACGCTGCCATTGTCGCACTGAATCTCGGAAGGGAACCCGACGCGTGCGAACATTGAGAGCAGAGCGTCCACGACCTGGGAGGAATTTAGCTCCTTAAGAGGTACTGCCTCGGGGAACTTGGTCGCGACACACAGGGCGGTCAGAACATACCTACAACCGTTCGTTGATTCTGGCAGAGGGCCTACAATATCGATTACTAGTCGCCGAAAAGGTTCGGATATGACTGGCACCAACTTCATCGGTGCCTTCCACTTGTCAGTGGATTTGCCGATTCTCTGGCAGGTGTCGCAAGAGCGCACGAATTGTTCGACATCCTTCCAACAATACGGCCAATAAAACTCCTGAGCCATTCTAGCCTTGGTCTTTTTCAAGCCAAGATGCCCTGCCCACGCATTTTCGTGCGCGAGTTCCAGTAACTGTCGGCGATATTTCCGAGGAATCAGAAGCTGTTCATATTTGCGACCCTGCTTATCTGTATAGCGGCGGTACAATAAGCCAGATTCCTCGTAAAATGAAACCCTCTTTTTTTTCACTCCCAGTTTGACGCTCTTCATCAGATCGGCTATTGAACAATCTTCCTTTTGCTCACGAACCAGAGTTTCTCTTTCAACTGCAGCCAGCTCCTGCCAGCTGGCGGAAACCGGAGCGAGTAGGGATCCTGCGTCGCCTAACGGCGGCGTCGTGTCCTTATCGCGGCTAGCACGGGACGCGTCACTCCCAGTCACTTCCAGGACACGCTCGACCAGGCCAGCCTCCGAGCTCTGCCTCTCCGGTGCCTGCTCGCCACTCAAGTTACCCTGATCAGTCCGTGTGCCGCACCGCTGTTCGCTCACCGACTCAAAGTCAAGTTCCCTCGACAGCTGGCGCGCTTTGGATCGCGTGAGGGCCATGTACGCCACGTCGGCAAAGAATGATTTGCCCTGATCCTTCAGCAGCTGCTCCGAGCTATTTGAGAAGAGGTAGGGAAAGTGCTCCGGGAGGGCGGCAGACACAGCGGCTTCTGTGTTAAGTTTCCCAAACTCTCCTTCAATGGTAACCGTTGCGATCGGTAAACAGACACTCTCCTCCTCGGCCACTTGCCGTATCCAAGCGCACTCTCCCGTAAAATCACTCGAGGAGACGAAAGACGGGTGGACAACGTCCATAGTTGCTGCAGAGTCTCGAAGTGCTCGGCACTTCTTGCCGTTTACCTTAATTTCCCGCATATATGGCTCCAATAGTCGTATGTTTTTGTTAGTTTCCCGTATTGTCGCAAAAGCAATTTTCTCTGGGCAGCTCGCTGCGATGTGCCCTTGCTTTGTGCAATTGTAGCAAGTTAACGGCTTCCGTTTTTCAAAAGAACGCGTCGTATCGTTTCGCTGCTTGGGACCATCGTTAGCATTCTGAGATGCATTCTGTCCTTCCCTTACAGTTTCTTTGGTAAGAGACTCATCTTTCCGAAACTCGCGACGCGTGATTTGCTTCCGTTCGTCGGACTTCCCGGAAAACCCATCTCTTCTATCAGCTTTTTCTACGCGCACTGCCTTGCTGTGCAAGCTGCGGCGGGTGTAATACTCTTCCGCTAACTCTGCTGCCTTGTTTAGCTTAACCTCCTTTAGCCTATCTTGCAGCCAGAGCCGGACATCCTCATCAATGCAACGGTAGAACTGCTCCAACGCGATGCATTCGACAATTTTGTCGCGGTCGTCGTAAACCTCTTCGCCCTTCAGCCATTCCACCAGGTCGGCTTTTAGACGAAACGCGAAGTCAACATTCGACTCCTTGCCCTTTTTTGCATACCGGAACCTCTGCCGGAAAGCTTCGGGCGACAATTTGTACTTCCGCAGTAGCGCTTCCTTCACATCACTGTAGCTCTCAAACGCCTCTTTCGATAAGCAAGTTATTACGTCTGATGCCTCCCCAGGAAGCAACGCTAACAGATTCTGTGCCCAAAGGGATCGCTCAATGCTATTCCGTTCACACACGTGCTCAAATTTCACGAGGTATTTGGCCATATCCTCTCCGACGACAAAGAGTGGAAGTTGATCGCGTATTCTGGGAACATTAGAAGTGAGACTAGGCGCCGGCGAGTTATTTCGGTTCTCCAACTCTTTCATTTTAAGCTCGTGCTCACTAATCTCTCTCCTTTCCTCCTTTTCCTCCTCGCGACGTTGCTGTTCTCTCCTTTCCTGCTCGCAACGTTCCTTCTCCCTTTCCTCCCTTTCCCGACGTTCATTGATATCCGCCCAGGCCTCTGCGGCTTCCTCAGCCGTTACGTCCCCAGTCCTCATGACCTCAAGGATCGCATTCTTTCTTTTGGTTGAGCCCAACTCAATGCCCAACTCCTCACAAATTTCGAGAAGTTCCTTCACCTTGTACTTCTCCATCGTTCACACTGTCCTCCTGCTGTTTACCCTTTTTGAATATACCTGCCGAACGCTACTATAATGCTACTAGTAAGACATATGCAAGTATTTCACACACTGCCCTGTTTACCCCCTCAGCATCCCCTGGTTTCCAAAACACTCTTACTAGGCTTGAAACACTCAAGGTTATCACAATGCAACACCAAATCCTTCCCTAAGCTACTATAACCTGTGTCAGAGAAAGTCTGGTGTTTGAGGTAAACTTCAGGCACTCACCGCGCCGAGGTAGCTGATGCCGGTCAATCCCGTAGCTGCCATCCAGTGTTACGAACTTGCACCGCTGCACCACGAATACGGCTTTGTGGTCCCGTAGCGCTCGTCACCCGTTTCGTGACAGAGCGTTGGTAGCGAAGACTCCGAGCCTGGCGTCGATGAGAATAACAAAAGGGACTTTATACATTATATACAGGTTATCATACAGGACATGAACGGGTCGGCACTGGGGCCGAGTGCTCACAACAAACGCGACTGTTCTCGCACGACGACGTCCGGCGAAAACGCGTTACACATCTCACCCCAGTCGGGAGCGACACTCTCTCCCGGTGGGGTCGGCAGATCCTGTTTTCGAGCGGCGTGTCGCTGCTTTTATAATCCCCGAGGCCCATTGTCACTCAAACGGCCCAATACAAAGTCAGCACACGACGGTCGTCCGAGGGGTCCAACCAGCGACCGCGCTGGCCACCCGGTTCAAAGTTCGCGCGCGCGGTGACCTCCAGGCAAGGGAGGTGCGGCGCCGGGCTGTCGGGCACACGCGGACACGTCAAAACACGCTGCTCGCCGAGGCTTCTCCCGCACGACGGCGCAGCATCTTGTCTTGTGAAGGGAGAATTATGGCGCTCGCAGGATAGATTCCGCATCTTGCAGATTCGGAATCCGGGCTTGTGGTAATGGCACAACATCGGTGCCCGCGCGCTGTGCAATGACCATTATAGCCGGGTCGATAAGATAACGGACACCCTGGCACAAAAATCTTCCTGTCCGGCCTTTGGCATGCTGCACTATGTGGAACACGTTTCATATCTCTTCGGCGTGCGTGATCGGGCAGGGCAGGTCGTGCGGCGGCCGCTCTGATGGATTGGTGGCCGGGAGGCCCGGCCGGAGCATCATCCATCTGTTTCCTTCCTTTGCCAATTAGCGCAAGCTACTACCTGACCACGCGCCACAGCCGCTTTGACACCCGGTGCGTTCGCGTCCATGTGTTTGTGTGTGTTTGCGTGTAATCTGTTTGTGCGTGTGCGTGCGTGCGCGTGCGTGCATACATACTTGCGCGACTGTCCGTCATCTCATTCATTTGTGTGGAAATGTCTCAGGTTAGTATTCGGGGCTGCCCGGCCTCATCATGATGAGAGAGTTCAGAAGCCGCTGGTGCGTGTTCGAGGAGAGAGAGAGAGAGAAGGTGAACGAGTTAACTTTGCATCGGTTTGGCTGCACTGCACTTGTGGAAGGGGAAAACGGGGCAGCAATATGCGAATGAAAGAAGTGCGCTATACGCGTGGTCGAAAGTTCACGGACATGTCGTCGCAATGACAAAGGCGCCGGGGATTCCGTGCCCTGTATTTCGCACTCATAGGAACACACCAAAGTTCTTACGGGCACTTCGAAACCCCCATTATTGAAGCTATACCACTTCTTATCGCGCAATTTGTCACACTGCGCACCCTATGACGCTGTGTCTCAGTGGGACACTGACGTTACCCGCCGCGATTGCTTAGTGGCTGTGGTGCTCAGCTGCTAAGCACGAGGTCGCGGGATCGAATCCCGGCCACGGCGGCCGTAATTCGATGGGGCGAAATGCGAAAACACCCCTGTACTTAGATATCTGTGCACGTCAAAGAACCCCAGGAGGTCCAAATTATGACAGAGTCCCCCACTACGGCGTGCCTCATAATCAGATCGTGGTTTTGGCAAGCAAAACCCCATAACTGATATTTTTTTTTAACACTGGCATTGTGTAGGACTATGTGGTGCCTTCACAGATGCTGTGACAGCGCCCACACAGACAGTTCTATATTGTTCATTCTTGCCTTCTTTTTCCTTCTGGTACCGCCTTTTCGCATTCCCCAGCACAGCGTATCCAACCGGAGGTATCCTCTGGTTAACCTCCCTGTCTTCCCTGTGCTTTTAGCTCTCTCACTCGCTCTTGTCACACTTCGCCTACCCCAAAGCCTGAGTACTCAAAGCCTGAGTATTCATTCCATGTGTTGTCTGCAGTGTATATATGTTGCCTGCTTTCTTGTGAGTGAGTGAGTGAGTGAGTGAGTGAGTGAGTGAGTGAGTGAGTGAGTGAGTGAGTGAGTGAGTGAGTGAGTGAGTGAGTGAGTGAGTGAGTGAGTGAGTGAGTGAGTGAGTGAGTGAGTGAGTGAGTGAGCGAGTGCGCGCGCGCGCGCGCGTCTGTGTGTGCGTGTGCGTGTGTGTCCAAACCGGCTAGTCGCGCGGCATCATGCATTCGCGGGCTGCTTTCATCCTTGGAAAAAACGCTTTTATTTAGCACGTATTCAGTGACCGAAAGCTGTATCGGGAATTTTTCATGCTGCTCTAAATTTTCGCATTGACAGTTTTCGTCTAGTTGTAATACTTGAGAAGTTGGTTAATTAAGACTAATGATGTAATTAGGCGGAATGGAACAAAATTAGTCTGAGCACCTCCAGGCGACCGCGAACAACATTACTTTGGTTCTGTCCAGCTGCGAGGCATTAGCATATATTTAATGTTTGGCTCAAGTTAAGTGGGACACCCTACAGACGCAATGTATATACATCACGGATAGCCGTCACGGATAAAGATGGAGTATTGATGCAGGCAGTCTACAACGAGCAAGGTAGGTTCTAATGATCCGCGTGTGTTCAGTCGTCAGGTGCGAGTGGTCGAAAAGGCTACTTCCTAAATATCATAATGTTCCATTTTGATGCTATAATGGAATATTACATGCAAGTTGGAATATGACAACGGGCTTATGCGAGCGTGCTAAGTACTTTCAAAATGTGTCCGGCGTTCGGTTTGTATTTGAACGTAACTAAGCCTATGAAGTTCAAGTATCAGAATGGTTTACTCGAAGCCAAAACGGCACGGTTTCAAATATTACGTCGAGGATTGTGCCTTCTATCTGGCACTAGTGTGCGCAGAAAGTACGTGTATTCCAGGATTGGGGGCTCAATCCCATCGCTCGTGACCCGTTGTCAAGATTGGAGTCCGGCATGAATTCGAAGGTAGCTGGCCCATGCCGTCGTCCAACCTATATCCACGCTGAGGACGTTGATGAATGGAAGGACTGCTTCTCATCGAGAACGAGGAATATGGGTTTATTTACAGTATTAAAATCAGTCTAACATGACTGCTTGAGAAAAGTGCATCAGTCTAACATGACTGCTTAAGAAAAGAGTGTCAGTCCAACATGACTGCTTAAGAAAAGTGTGTCGAGCATTCGCACCACAGCAGTTTTTAAACACTCGGTCCTCCCGCGATACAAGGTGACGCGAACGTTCGTTTACTCATTGTAAACTCGCCGCCGCCCCGCAAGACAGTTTACACACACAAAGGCACCCACGGGCGAATGTCCGGAACCGACGTCAGAGGGGAGCCGTTCCGGGTAGCTCGGAGCCATTCTGGGTAGCTCGTTGTCCTGCGTCCCGGTTCGCGGCGATGCTCCCGAGATGTTGCTTTCCCCAGTCGTAACTGGGTGGCAATCTTGCATTCCAGCTCGCCATTCTTAACAGTATGCGTGCACATATAGTGAGAAACTTACGTAACCAGCACTGCATCTCACTCGCACTTGTCGTTTCATTTGCAGAACTTGCGCTACTCCGTAGATGAACGAATACATAAATACTTATCCATTGGGCTCACCCGTGCCAGCCCACCACACCGGCATCTCATGACCTGAGGCGGGGTGTCAGCAGGCCAGGCACGTATTCTTAAACGGTCTGCATTTGCTTTGCGCGTCCATGCTTTGGTCGATTGCCACGAAATCAGTTCAGCAACCGTCTTCCGCTCCACGGCCGAGCATATTTTTTTGCAGGGAGCATTTCCCCCAGTTGGCCTGGCGCTGCACACTGCCTATTTCTTTGTATGTGCGCTTGTTCCTCGTCGTCGCACTGGCTCTTCAGTGCATTTAAGTGAAGAGGAGTGGGGTGACAAGTGGAATGTGAAATTTAAGGTTTCTGCGTCCCTTCGCTTCCCTCTCTCTCTCTTCATGTAGCACTCACCTCGCTCCATTTTCGCTATTCGCGACCGGTTCGTTCGATGCGTGTCAGGGAGCATTCATATTATCTGCTTTGCTGTTTCCATAGGTCCGCGTGTTTGCGTGTGCGCGTGCGTGCGTGCGTCGCCTACAGCGTTCTGGAGTTTTCTTCCCCCACTCTTAGAACGCGGTATTGACAGCTCTCAAGAAATGCTCCAGTTCACATCAGAAACGCGAAACGTCAGTGAGCTCTTAGTTTATTAAGCTTTCTGCCATTTGCTGGAAGCGGGTGGACAGCGGACCCTCCGCATTCTTTGAAGAGCGTTGGACGAAATCCTGCTGTAGGCGCTGCGTCGGCTCAAGATTTCCTGTCGGTCAAGCGACGTCAAGTCAGGTAAAAGCGCCGCTGTATAACGATTTGCGCGCCCGCGTATTCACTCTCGTCACGATGGCGTTTGCAAGGTTACTCGTTTTACACGCGTAACGAACGGCATAACTCCCAACTAGAAGTCGCAGCGTACAGAAGTGGTGCTGGATTTTTAACGCACGTATCTTTATTCTCTAACTGTTTTCCGAGCGCTGATGGCGTTAAATAAGCGATTACCGCTGGCTCCGGAATTGAAAGCGGTGAATGTCGCTGAAACCTCGCCGACTTGGTTAGCCGACTGACTGCGTGGCAAACAATAATAGCGCTAAATGTACGTTACACAGAACACGAAGCACACTGCGAACTTCCTGTGCGCGTCGTGTTTCTTTGCCTCTTTCGTTCAAATTAGCGCTTGTCGAGTGCGTTTCTCCAAAGTTGTGCCGGAGCATGTCAAGTTTATCCTGCTGTTGGTAGTCTCGCTCGATTGACAGGCAACGAGGCAACGATCTCATCCTTCTCGTTTTATGCATGCACGCTGCTTAACTATTACTCTGCTCGAACCACTCGTGGTCTGTCGCGCTACCCGAAAGAGATCCTATTAGCCGAAAGCGGGCGCGTATACCTGTCAGGGCGTAACTCGGGCTTTCGCTGTCTCCCTGGTAATTGCCGAGTCTCCCCGTCCCCCTTTCCAGACAACAAGCGTTGCCGACACGCCACGTGGCTGGCTCTTTTTGTATCACTCGGGGCGCCAACGGTTACGCTTTTGTCAGGCACTTAACGACCGAGATTGCCGTAACTACAAGAACACACGCAGAGCCACGCGCAAGCCTTCTCCCGATGCAGGAGCGTTCCCGCCGGCCGTCTTGTTCGTCCCACGACGTTTGCTTCTTTAGCTGGAGTCGCTTATCCACCGTGACTGTGATTGAAAGAAATCATTTCACACCGTCACGTATTTACATTAGGGACAAAGACCGCTTTGTGCGCGCATTGATGGAGCATAGGCGGAAGTCGTAAAGTAGTTTTTTTCGTCAGAGCACAAACAACATATAGAAACTGTATCAGGCTGCCGTGTGCCAATTGCAGCGGAACCTAACGCAACTGTTCCTGGATTTTGCTTTACGTGATGAGGGCACGCTTCACATCGACTGATAAGTTTAACGTTAGAATTAGATGGAGTGTAACTAGAGCGGTTGGAAGCAATGGGAAAGTCTATTTCACTTCTGCGCAAAAAAGAAAAGAAAAAGATAATAATAATAAATTTGCTTTAACGGATTCACAGGCACTGTTACTTTGCCTAAAGAGCACCAGCCTTTTACAGCGAATTGTAACTTAGCTAACCAGATGCAGGAGGTTCACGCCATGGCAGAATAACAGCGTCACGGCATTGTGCTTCAGGTTGTACAAAGTACGGTTGAGGTACTAATGGAGTTTGGCGTGGTGGTGCGCGACAAATAAAAGCGATGTGGCGTGGCTGCATCCCTTCATACAAAAGAGTTGCACTGCCTAGCTTCGATTCCGCAGCTGCAATCTGCGATCTAATAACTACTTATTCGCAAAGCTTTGTATGAGAGAGAGGAATGGCGGACAGGTTAGCCGGGTGCAAGTTGTCGATTAACGCAGGAAGTTGGACTGGTTGGTGTTGATGCATTTGCTGAGACATAGTTACAAGCGCTAACAAGACGAACGGAAAAAAAGCTGGGTATTGTATGTCTTGTCCCAAATTTTTTCTGTTAGTCTTCTTAGTGCTAGTAACTTTGTCTCAGCAAATGCGAGTTGTCGGTTTGCTAGCATATATATATATATATATATATATATATATATATATATATAGTCATATATATATAGTCATATAATGAGAAGCCAACAAACACTGACACCAAGTGCAACATAGGGGAAATTTCATGTGCTTAATAAATGAAATAAAGTAATGATAAATTAATGGAAATTAAAGTGGATGAAAAAACAACTTGCCGCAGGTGGGAACCGAACCCACAACCTTCGCATGTCGCGTGCGATGCTCTACGAATTGAGCTACCGCGGCGGCGTTTCCCCATCCACTTTCTTGGGTATGTATGTGTACTAGTAGAACCCTGGGAGTGTTAGCCAGCGCCCCCACTCACAGACCTTGGCGGCGGACGTGGAACGTCTTTTTTGCCGCAGGCGTCACGAGAACGTGATCTTTTTGGGTGAAGGCAACTGCTCAATAAACCCACACATGCTACGTGAAGGCATCAATGTTGCCGGATTCGAGACCCTCGTTATGTAATAAACGAGAAGAAAGGGGGCTAACCGAGGGACCCGATATTTATTAGTCATATAATGAGAAGCCAACAAACACTGACACCAAGTACAACATAGGGGAAATTGCATGTGACTAATAAATATCGGGTCCCTCGGTTAACCCCCTTTCTTCTCGTTTTTATATATATATATATATATATATATATATATATATATATATATATATATATATATATATGCGTTTTTTTTTCTTTTACGTTTACGTATGCCAGCTGCTCTCCTGCCTCCAATCGAAACGGAAATAAGCGCCGTTTTGTCTTGCCCGTATAATGTGCCCGGGGTTACCTTCTGCCTGTTAGTACTTGTGTGCGCGAGCGCGCGTGCTACTGTGTATCTATGTCTCGATTACTGCCTCGACCTCGAGAGTAAATAAATAAACGAACAAAATAAATTATGCGACCGCTTGCTCTGCATCCGATTACAGCGCCATCTCGTTTCCGGGGCGTCGTGTGTTGCCACACGCATACACTACGTGGAGCCAGAAAGGGGATCCCGCTCGCTTTGTGATGGGGGCCGTCTTAATTTCCAAGGTGAAAGCTCCTTGCGTGCACGCGACGCCACCTATTACACCGAGGGCCCGAGGCAACAAGTGGGCGCGCGCTGGCACTGCAGCGTCGGCGACTGTCGCGCGAACAGCGCGCGGCTGCAGTGCCCTGCAGTGTAGTACGTGCGCTCCGGGCGCCCTTGTGTCGCGGGCCGGCCTGTGCCTCGGCGCTCTACAAGAAAAAAAAAAAAGTGGGCCACCGCGCCCCTATTTGGGCCGGCATCGATCGACGACGCGATCCGACCGCTCTGCACACGCTGCGGGGCTCGCGGCCGCCCTCTGATGGCGGACCGTTTGTCTAGAACGCTGGCACGAGCTGGAGTTGTTGACAGTCCGCCGGCTAGGATTTAGAGAGGTGGATTTAGAACGGACCCGGTCCGGGCTTGCGATGCGCGGACGAGATAAGCGGCTCGCGGGCTAAGTTATACATGGTGCGAGTTGGTTCTGCTGTGTGTGTACACCGTCTCGTGTGTCTTTCTTTATTATTATTACTCAAATTAAAATAAAAGAAAGAGATGTAGTCACCTTATAATGGTAACGGCTGCTCCTTTTCTCATAGCAGAAATAACAGTATACGTGTCGACCCCGTCATGCCCAGTACGTCATGCCGGGCTTATAACCCCCGGTCGAGCGTTTCAATTTCTAGCTCCCGCATCTTTGTGTTGCTGTGTTATTGGCCATATACTGCCCATTTGTGTTGTTGATCTTGACCGGTGGTCTTTTACTTTTAAGAAACTAAAACTAACTTTGCTCAGCACGGGAGCGCAAACGCACTATTGACGGCGCCCGGTAGGCTCTAGACGGAGTAATGAAGCTTGGTAAATTAGTCGGCATATGGGGAAAATGCTTAGCGTAGGACTGATTGGAGACGCGCTTATCGGACGAGTTATTTTTTTTCCCGGCGGTAGACTCGTGTAGTCCGCCCCTACCTGCCGCTTTGTGGAACATACCGGTATAGGGTATATAATTTGCAGATGCCGATTAACAGCGCGGTTCTTCTATACAGTGAACGCGTATACGGCCACGGTTAATCGTCACAGTTCTTGAATGAATCCTTCGGCGAGAGTCGGTCTGCTAACTTGAGTGAAAACAAGCCGGGCTGCGCTCGATATGGTCCGCATAGGAACGTATAAACAAACACACATCTGGCCGTCACTATATACGGACTCCGTTTGGGAGTTCAGGCAAATTCACGTATACCTATACCCATCATTCCCACTCTGGAGGAACCGCGCCTCCCTTGCCGCTCCCTTTAGAGGTTATAGCGCCAAGATTACCTCCAGTGAAACTTATAGGGAGCTCTATGGCCATGGCACAAAGACGCACGATTTCTCCAACTTAACGTGTCGTTCTGCTGTAGTTGTCTCACGCTCCCATATTCGAACGAGTGTGTACTATGACCGAAGACGAAGAGACATACAAGGCGAAGGCGATATTCGCAACAACATTTTATTTTTTTATTTTTAAATAATAGCAGACAATACCTTCACATAAAGAGAGACAGGCGTGTGCACTGAGGGAGTATAACGATCCTTCCACGATCGTAATGATCAGACTTCGATTAATTTCCCCGCAAGCGTGTCCCCACTGTCAACCAGAAATCGCGTACTGTAGAACGCAGTATCTCCTAGCAGCAAGGCGCATTTACGGGCACACCGTCGAGCAGGAATCTCCGAGCCCGTGCTTGCTACAGCATCCGAATTCCGAATAAGAGTGGAGAAAAAATACTTTCAGCGGAGTTGCTGAAAGCGTTTCATATCGAGCGAAATATTAGAACGGCTGCACTAGTGCGATCTCTGTTAAGCTCCGTTACAGTGAACAAAGCCTTCTAGAAGAAAGAAACTTTCGTGATTTTATCGTACCGCTCAGGTTGTCGGCTGTGTAGGATGACTGTAAAGAACCCCCTTTTGCTCTTATGAGCGTCCTCACCTCGTTTCATAACATGAACGTTGTCTGCTATACAACTTTTAATTAAAGTTTGGTTGAGAATAGCGCCTGTCCTCTATCTTCCTTTCTTCTTTTTTTTTCTTTTGTTGAGGCCGTCCATATTAAAAGTGCGTGCTTATTAAAACATTCCAGCTGGCGGCACAAAAATAGAGCAGTGAGATGGACGACTGGCATATAAAGTGGGGTAGCGGAGCGTGAGTGCAGCATGCATTATGGGCCCGGGTGCCGCCTAGTCGTCTTCAATGAAATAAAACTACTCCCGGACTCAACAGCGTTACTATATGCAACAGGTGTCATCGTTGTCTTTTGCTTATTCTTAATGCTACATAGATTTCAAGGACCTTCAGTGTCAAACTAGCACAATCCGGGGCTTAACTAAACCGTGCTTGGTGTAATGTATAGTAGTAATAATAATAACAGACGAAGAGAGAGGAAAACGATGTGGTCGGTAGCAACGTTAGGCGCGAGAACATGCAAGGGAACCTGCAGTGTAGTTGCAAATACAATAAATCGTGGTCCACGGTAAGTGTTTAGGCGCACTACCGTCGTATCCTTTTTCATTTGTTACACGTGTCGTGGTGGTATACGCTATGATCTAAGTTGTACATACCGACACGCGGACGGACGTCGGCGTACACGCTGCGTTTGACCTGTCGGCTCTCGTAACCGACGCTGCATTTGGCGGCGCCTGGCCCGAGCCACCATACCTGGTGAGCGAAAGGGAGGTGAGGGCTCCCGAAAAATGCCAAGACCAAATCTTCTGAACAGCTGCGAGAGATGTCCGCTTTTATTATTATTATTATTATTATTATTATTATTATTATTATTATTAGTAGTAGTAGTAGTAGTAGTAGTAGTAGTAGTAGTAGTAGTAGTAGTAGTAGTAGTAGTAGTAGTAGTAGTAGTGTGTGTGTGTGTGTGTGTGTGTGTGTGTGTGTGTGTGTGTTTAAAGAGATGTAAAGGCGCCGACTACCCCTTTGCCCCGACGTGCCACACGCAGAGGAACAAAGCCATAGCGATAAAAAAAGTTTGGCGGACGCTTAAGTTTCGCCTTTAAGAGTGAAACGTGATAGCATTCAAAGATCCCTGACTGCATGCTTCTCACACTTGCGGGCAACTGCAGCCTATGTAACCATGTCTACCTGGAAACGCTGGTGGCGAAATCTATGTACGAAGGCGAGAGAGAGAGAGAGAAAAAACATTTATTCGGACCACCGAGGTGGTTGCTCTTGAGGTCGAGTGGGTGGGGTCCTCATTCCAGGACTTCACTGGCCGTGGCTGCTCGACGTACTTGCTGGACGAGAGCTTCTTGTCCCGCCAGGGCATCGCCGGTCAGCTGTACCTCCCACCGCTCAAATGACGTGCTAGGCGTCTTTAAGTGTTGAGGTTTGCCCTCGCACCCCCACGAGATGTGAAAGAGTGTAGGGCGTGCGTCGCCGCACCAGGGGCAGATGCCGCGATATGTATGTGGGAACATTTTACTGTATCTGTGTAGGTTTGGAAATGTGTTGGTCTGTATAAGTCGGAGAGCTACGGCATCTTCAGTGCTGAGCTTTTTGTGAGGCGGGGGATAAATCCTGTGGTTGAGTCGCTGGATCTCCAGTCGGTCGCAATAATTGGATGGCAGGGGCATGAAGGTAAAGGGTGGGGATTGATGAAACGCCTCTTGCGTGGGCCGATCTTCTGTTATTGTTTCGAACTTTTTTATATTTCAGTCTGAGAAGATTTAACATAAATTGCATGCGCCGTCGGTGTTTTGCTTCATGACATTTGTTCGTGGGCTGACACTCAAAATTCCGAGGAAGAAATTTGTACAGAACGTACGACAAGGTATGAGCAACTCTGGTGGTTGAAGAAAAACTTTACTGTCGTATAGAATGTACGTGAGTCGGAATGTTTCTTTGCGAAGAGACGGTCGACGCCGGACGCCGACGCCGAATTTTCTGCCATACGGGGGGCCCTTAATTAACGCTGTCGCGTTGGAATAGTGATGTTCGTCGGGAAAATAAATAGTGTGGCGTTTCTCTTTGCTTTTAGCTATGCGTGTTCGTTCGCACCCGACTGAAACGGACATTAAGCAATGTTGTTCATTGACATCGTTTTCTTCGTGTTTGCATTATTCGTGGATTCGCGGAGGTTATGTGCCCGGCAAAGTAAATTTCAATAAAGTACAGTTGAAAGTCCAGCGTCCGTCCGTGTCTAACGCCTTTGCCTTGTGTGCGCGTCCTTTGTGTTTCGCTGGTGCCCCCTTTTTTCAAGTTCGTGGATAACAAAGCGGAGATTACTTTCATGATGCATTTCACTATCATGTGCACACCCAAACGCACGCGGGAGGTTGCTTCTCGGAAACAATACTCCAAATCGCGGGACACGTGGATTCGCGATCATACACGTACAGTCAGCGCAAACAAAGAAAAAAAAAGAAGGAAAAAAATAAACGAAGATTTGATGAATGTTAACGAAAACAAAGAAAAAGAAAAGGAAAACGTGAAACGAAGATTTGATTAATGCATTTGAGTTTCTCTTACTCCGTTCATCCTTTCTTTCGTTCCTTTCCATCGCCTCCCATGCACGCATGGAGAAATTCAGAACCGGCGGAGTAAAAGGTCGGAGGATGATGATGTTGATGATGATGATGATGATGAAAAACGTTTATTTGCTCTATTTCGCAGTGATTTTTGCGGCTTCAGATGGAGTCTTCCATCGGAGGACGCTTAAGCTTTGCCTTTAAGAGTGGAACGCGATAGCGTTCAAAGACCCTTACTGCTTTTCGTGCTTCCCGGCAACTGTGGCTTATGTAACCGTAACGTTTACCGGGAAACGCTGGCTGCGAACGCTATGCACGAATGTGAGCTTTCTGGTGGAAACGCGGCCTCTTGCGTCGGTCGATCTCCTGTTATTGTTTCGCACTTCTAATATTTCAGACTGAGAAGAGCTAACATAAAGGACATGCGCTGTCGGTTTTTTTTTTCAGTACATCTGTTCGTGGCCTGCCGTTATCAAAATTCCGAGGAATAACATTGTAAAGAATGAAAGACAAGGTATGAGCAACTTTGGTGGTAGAGAAGTGGTTGGGTATGCGTGGTCAGGAGTTGGGTCGGAATTCTTTTTGGTTTTGCCATAAAGCTTTGTCGTACACTTTATTGCAAGAATATGCCGCGAACATACACGAACGTATCTCCTGGGCCCTGGACTATATGTTGTCACAAGGGTGGCAAATGTCGGTGCGCGTACGTCTAAATAAGAGTAAACAAAAGCCACAAGAAGTGCAGCATGTTCCAAAATATTTTAAAATACCTAATTTCTTGTAGACAAGAAATTATTAGATGTATTAAAACAATTTGGAACATGCTGCACTTCTTGTGGCTTTTGTTTACCCTAACAATAATGGTCACCAGACTTTGGTACCTCTGGATTTATTTAGCACTGTGCTGTGCGTATATATCTATCGCACAGGAACGCTGTGTCACGCTGATAAGCGCGAGTCGTTCTTTATCTGTAACTCCTGGCAGCGCAGCATTGAATTGAACTTTATTCACGCAAGATATATTACGATTACTGTTGGATAAAAAAAAAGTGAGACATATGTGGTGAAAAGTTTTTTTAGTCCATAATAGCGCGCAGCTGGCACTCGTTGACATGGTAAATTGGACGCCTTGTCAGGCGTGTGTAATATTTTTTAAAATCTTCGCGCTTGTGGTTTCAAACGTTATTCCGACTTTATTTGCTACGCTTTATCGCCTTTATTAGTCTAAATGTCGAAGCAATCATTTTTCATAAGTGCAGAAGGCAATACTATTCTGCACATATGAATAATTACTGCGGATCGTTGCGTTTATACCGCAACGCTTTGTTCGAAATCATCCAAGCCATGTTAAGTTAGGAGGACAAAGCTTAGGCAGATGCATGCCCTATAACCACGAAACGCGATCTTTGTACGTCCCTTATAGACACTATAGCTATCGTCAGAGTTACCGCTAGTAATTTTTATAGGAAACTCTATGTGGAAAGGCGCTTGTAGCACTGCGCAAAATGAAAAAAAAATGGCTGTGGCTTAGCTAAGGTTAAGCCCAGGATGTGAAGCATACTAGCCTTTGTTTTAGTTGTTGAACCACTGTTTAGCCTGGTGAACTGCTGTTGCTTGGCTATATTTGGTTCGGCTAGACGAAGAAACAACTCATGCGTTACTCTGCTTCGCGTTCAAGAGTGGAACGCGACAGCGTTCCCGTCGACCCGCCAAGGGGTGTAATACAATGGGCTACGGCGCAGCGACTACGCGCCCCGCATGGGACGCGGTGAGCGTCGAGCAACGCAGCGTTCGGCGCGGCAACGAAATGTGCGCCTGAGCAAGCGACGCACGCCTGAGCTCGTTTCTAAGGCAACACCGCATTCACTAGAGGCGCTTTTGTACCGCTTTGAAGCATCGTACTCGTGGCTCAGTGGTAGCGTCTCCGTCTCACACTCCGGAGACCCTGGTTCGATTCCCACCCAGCCCATCTTGCAAGAGTTGAGCCAAAGCCACCTAGAAACAAGCGCAGCTGCTTATATACCGCCGCGACGCCGCGAGCGACGGCGCGAGTTGGAGCACCGTTTCTCCTCTGTCGTGACGTCACGGTGTCACGTGGTATGATGGGGTCAAAGGTCATTGAAGGCGACACCGCCGCGCCTGAGGAGCTGGGTAGAGCTCTCGTAATATGCTTCGCGTAATAATAGTGGCGCGAAAAAGAAGACGAAGTGCTTAGCGCGAACGGGCACAGAGCTGCGATAAAAATCGCGGGAAAAAAGGCTAGCATTAGCAGGTCGGCCTATTCGCGAACACGTCCGTCGCCGGCGACCATAACCCCCCCGACCCCTCCCCCACCCTCTTTTTTTTTTTTTTTTTTCAACGTCTGCACTGCACATGTTTTGGGTGCGCTCTTGGGGCGCGTACAGGGCGCGCATTACACACCGTTTCGAAGAGCCGACGTCGAAGCGAGGCACCGGGACCTGCTCGAGCCTAACCCAATCCGTGCTCGAGGACCGTGTGCACAAGCGTTGTCCCGCTGTGCTGCGCTATGGCGTCGTTGTGGCTGCACTGCAATGCAAGCGCTGCGCTGATGCCCGCACTCGTTCGCGCGCCTCGCCTTTCCGAGCGTGCTCTTCGAATCGGAAGTGGCGCACCCCTCCCTCCTCGGCAACCGCGTAATTCGTCCGGTCGCGCATTTTCTTTATTTCTCTTCTTTTTCTCTTTGACTACCTCTTTCTCTTTTTTTTTTTTTCGCGCATCGGGAATGGTGATGAACGCAACACTCCAACCGCTTTCTCCGTGTGTCTGTTTCCCTCTCTTTAGAGTGGTCGTCTTCTTCCTCTTATTTTCCGTTCTCGCGGCGATTTATATGATTTGCATTTGAGAGCACTCGGACGCGGACCATTTGCGCACCCGTTAGCGCAGAGTCGTCTTCCTCGCTTTTTTTTTTTTTTGTAATGCTGGCGAGCTTTTTCGCGGCGCAGAAGAGCGCGCGCGCGCGCTTGGCTGTAAAACGAAGCCCGAGGGCCAATTCGCTGCAGTCGATTATTTAAAGCACGGATGGGCGCTAACGAGTCGCGGACAGAGAGAGAGAGAGAGAGAAAGAGAGAGAGAGAGAAGCGAAGAAAGGCAGTAAGGTGAACCTGAGGCTGTTCCGCCTGGCTGCCCGATAACAGTAACAGTACACACTTTCTGTTAGCGCAGAAAGTGTGTACGCGTGTTTGCGCGAAGCTCACATAACGGCTATGCAGCGACAAGTGCCGCCCTATACACGCAATTTGAACTAGACCGTCGTGCAGACGGACACGAATAGTTCGCGGTTGTCTTTCTCGCCTCTCCTCTCCTTTTGCTCGCAAGGAGGCGACCACCGGCCGCAGTTGACTCTGTGCTGATTAGCTTGGCCGTTTCCTTTTCCTCTCTTGGCCTCCCCTGACAGATATGGCTTTTATCGCTCGCTCAGCGCCGAGAAGGAGCTGCTGTAGGAGTCGAAATGCACGACCGTTAGGGTTTCAATATGCCCGACAGTAGCAAGAAGTGACTGCGGGGATTTCCGCAGAACTGATTTTTTTTCGCGTTAAGAGGAAGCTTTAGCTAGGGTGCTCCAATCTAAATACATGTAAAAGCAGAATTCGTTTTTCTCAGCAACCACTGCACGAGATATGACGAGGTTTGTTGCATTTAAAAGAAAATCTTAAAATCTAGTGACTGTTGGTTCCGAATTTTTGATTTAGGTAGTCAGTCTTTTATTAAATGTTGGCAGAAATCGAACATTTTCAGAAAACGAAACTATCAAGTTTACAACTCTTAACTCAGCGATGAAAATTGATATCGCAATTTTGTGCATTACATCTAATAGTGCACCTAAAGCGGACAAAATTGAAATATTACACATGGTACTGGAAAAAAAATTAGTAACATGGAAGTACTGTTTTTGCAGAACCCTTGTACACAACGTAACAAATTCACGTAAGAGATAATATGACATGTCGAATTTGTCCGGTTTGAATGATCTAACGGATGCCGTTTACAGAACCTCGTTATCTTTTCTTGATGCAGAGCTATTAATTTGTAAACATTGTGCTTCTATCGTCTTAATAAAATTCAGGCCCTAAACCGAAATTTTGCTTCCTACAGTCACTAAAATTTATCTTTCGCCCTCAAATGCAACAAATTTCATTGAAATAAGTCCAGGGGTTATCTCAGAAAAACGTTTTTGCGTTTTACATGTATTTGAATAGGCCGCGTCGGTGTTGGGTTTGAGCTAAAGCTTCCTCCTAAGTTAAAAGAAAAACAACAAACGGCGTGACATATAAGGGATCAAGAGAAGATGTCCGACTCGAGCCCTCGGTCGTGGTTCCTTGTGTGTCGCACAGTTGTTCGTTGCTATGTAATACCAACTTGCCCAGCATTCCTCTCCACAACTATTCAGTGTCCCTGTGCTTCGATTTGTCGATTAATTATGCCTCATTCCGCAATCTGCTGACATGTTGACATGCTGCTAGTTGTGGGGTTGCACACTTTATAGAAAACTCGCATGTTAAATCGGAATGCAGAAACAATTGTTCCTTAGCAGTCACATTTCATTTAATTGATTTTTCAGTTGAAACACTTTTATGATGGAAGTGACTTCCCGCCGGAGTGATATCCACGGATGAAGTGTATTTCTCTGCCTCTCTTTTAAAGAGCAGTTTGCTTTATCACTTATCTTGTGAAGTATTTATTTTGTGCTTGGGGACGCGGCTGTGGCTGTTTTCGTCGCTATATGTATATTTATTTGTTCACGTGCGTTCCTATTTGTAATAAATACCATATAAAGAAACACGAAAACCTGCTGTTTTGCTCAGATTACGGTAAAGCAACCTCCCCGAGGAACGTTTGCCCCTGGTTCGATCTGTGAAGCAGAATGAATTTGTTTTTGTTTTTCCAACTTCGTGCTGCAAACCTAGGGTGGGTGACAATTTTCTTTTCCATGACACGTACCCGCCTTGCGAATTTCCATGAAACTGCATGGTTTGCCACATCCCGACAGAGCAGAAACCTGAGCTACTCGGTTGTGGTTATACCATACAGTATAACTGTTGTTCTGGATGGACACATGAACGTGCGAATAAAGGACAGCAGGACTCTTCGCCCGCCCGTCCTTATCTTTTTTTCTTCTTCAGTCTCGAACCATTTCTCTTTGTCGCTAGTGAGTCGACAAACATAATGCTGCGAAAACAGCCTTCGCAGAGTCTACGGTGATTCCATCGTCAACAAAGACGTCAATGCCCCGGGGAGGCCTGTTTCAGAGGAAAACCATAAGTGGCGCTAGAAGTGGTAGTACTGACCCGACAAAGATTGTTCGACGTCATGGCGACAAGACTACGAAGCACACGTCATGGTCGCGCTCAGTGGATGACGAACGCAGTTTTGTTTTTTCTTTTGTGCGAGTTATTTTTCCGCCATGAGCAAATAACAAGTCATGACACGCTGTGAACGGACACATTGAAAGTAAACAAAACAAACAAACAAACAAAAACAGGCGACGGCTGAGTGCACGGGCCCCCTAAAGACCTATAATAGCCGATTGGTTGTGCGTTGCGGGTTGTGTAGGAGAACGTGCAAAAGTTACAGCTCAGGGTGCAAGTTAGTTGACAGTAAGTATTTGCCGCATGAAGGCCTATACCGAGCCATTTCCAAAGAATGAAAAGCGCGCGACATCTATTGGGTGTGCACGGTCGGCAGCGGCGTCGATTAACGTCGGTGGGTGAAAAATGAGTGTTTCACGACGAATGCAGGGGGAGGAGGAAGCGAAAACAAAACAGGGACAAGGAGCATAAGTGCGGCCGTGAGATGCAGCAGAGATGTATGTGTGTACACAAGCCGCGGGGGCAGTAACGCTCTCTCTCTCTCTCTCTCTCTCTCTCTCTCTCCTCGTTCCAACCCCAGAAACAACGGCGCCATCCTTACAGCCAGGGCCGCTCTCCGCCGAACAGGTACCGTACAGGAAGGTGCAGGTGGCCGAGGTAGAAAGAGAGACGCCGGAATCGCGGCGGAACTGGATAAATGGATCATGGTTATTCGCCGCTGCGTTTTACTAAGCCACTGGGTGAAGGCCCGTGCAGCGGGTGCAGCCCCTGACCCTAATCGGCCAGACGTATCTTTTTTACGGTGCGCGCCGATATACGCGAGGCATGCGCGTCGCTCAGCCTGCCCTGAAAACGGCGGCCCTCGCGCTCCCAGCGGAAGCCCTTGCGCGCGGAGGACGTTGCGAACGAGCGCCCGACGCCCGGCACGTATAGGTTTCGACATCCCTGGCGTTAAAAGGCACCGCGCGCGCCCCACGCTTGCGCATACCTAATGGCGACGCGAATGCATTTTCGATGGGAGGCTTGTTACGCGGATCAGTTGCGCGGTGCAGCCGACGATGTGTTATCGGGCGTTTTCGCTCGTCTCTGGCTGTCCGCGCGGCTTGTTTTGCTGCTTGTTTTGCTGCTACCCGTTTTAGTTTGTCGTTTACGCGCCGGCCGTTTCAACCCGGCAAACGCGATGGCTGGAGGAGTTTACTGCTGTGCAGGACGTCATGGCATATGGTGCGCCAAGCGCACAAATTTTCACTGGCTCTGTAATCGCGACGTCACCACTCGTAGTAAAGAGCACGTGCAATCCTTCTGCCCTGGATCGTCCGTTGCGAAGTTCTCATTACACCTTTTTCAAATCAGTATCTAGAACCTTAAGAATTAGGAACTAATATAAGCAGACTGCTCCAGGAGGACCGGGGAGGACAAGTTTTCCACGGGCGCACTTCGTGTTACACGAGTCACCGCGCCGAATAAATAATCAATAGAAAGAGTGCAATAGGCGGGCTTATCAGCAAGTTTCTTGCCAGTAAATGCTGCCCAGCTTAAGAAAACAGGGTGGTGGGCATTTTTTTTTTTTTGCCGCTGTTGGGAGAAGAGTGCGCCCAAAGTCGCTCTGCCTGCTCGAAATGTCGCTCCACGGGTCTCAAGAGCGACCTCGTGGCGCCCGGCTATAGCGCTTGTTTTTCACAGCAGGCGATGGCACAGTGAGTGCCTTTAATTTTCCCGAAACAGCGTAGACCCAGGACATGCACCACTCACGGGAAGCGTTGAACAGGACGCAGTAATGTATTCCTCTTCCAGTGTCCTAACCTTTTCTCGTTGAAAAGAAAGAACGAAGGACCGACACGTCTTACCAACTAGTCCAAACGGCGTTTCTTCATATTTGGAATTATGTCTCGAGTGGATCATTCTGAAAGCCTACGTATGTTAGTGCACGTGCCTCGATCGGAAGCCACCGAAAAGAAATGTGCGGGTTTGAACCGCCGACATGGCAGTCTGCACCGGTGCGCGTATAGCTGACAAGCTAACCCTGTACTTATAACTCCAACCAAGAGCTGAAAGGTATTCTTGTGCATGAACTATAACAGTCGTGGCATAAACTGATAAGTGGCACATTTGTATTGCCAAAAGCCAAAAGGTGTATTGGCTCTCGCATGGAACCCAATTGTTCCCACCGCTTATTGTACCTTCCTTTAAGTGTCTACAGCGTTATGCGGTAATTTCTCCATATATTTTCACCCAACTTTATCATGATCATCCCTGACCAGACGAGCTTTCGTCGAAACCTAGGTTCCATAGCTGATAAACGTTTTTCGCAGTCCCAAAGTCCATACGCTGTTGGATACGAGAGAGTGGTTAATTAAGTTGAGATGGCTGTAATTGTCGTGCAATATATCTCACGATGAGTAAGTGTCACTTGCAGCTATCTGAGACTGAGCAGAGGACGACTAAGTGATATGGTGACCGCACCGCGACGAAAGTATCCAATGCATTTAAAGTGTGGCTGGTCCGCACGGGCGCTTGGGTTCCGTGCAGAGTGGACTTCACGAAGTGAGAGGGGCGCTGCTGCGTAGAGAGAGAGAAGTAGAAATGATGCGTAGAAAGGCAGGGAAGTTAACCGCATGTTGTTCCGGCTGGCTACCTTGCACCCTGGGAACGTTTACGTGGATAAAAAGAGAGAGAGAGGGTGGAAGGGGAGAGAGAGAAGCTGCAGAACATTTTATGAACGGATCTGTCTGATGCTACGCTTCCCACTCACGACAACGCGAACAATCTACTCCTTCTTAGTTGTACTGGCCAGAAGTCCACAATATAAAGCTTATAGGTGTGAAGAGACGATTGTTCGCCTTCTGGGTGAACGTTCGCGATTCAGTGCACGACAACGCCAACTTATCGACACAGAACAGAACTGCTCGAAGGCGGAATGAAATTTTGGGAATATATATATATATATATATATATAATGTCTTTTAACCTCCTTTGCCAAGGAGAGATAATAGGGAGCTTTATCATGTCCGGTATTTCGGTAAACGCAGGCGGACTGGGCGTTTTGCCGGATGGGCGGAGCCGCAAACGTGAGCGGCCTGCATGGTGCAGCCACCTGGCGGCGCAGAATTCTACCAGATAGGGCTAGTATTGTAGTAAACAAGTACATTTCGCGCCGCCGCTGGTCTAAATTTTCGGCAGCGGCGACATGATTCGCCTACTGGATACTTTGCTGGCCGTGGCCGCTGCTGCTTCAACGGGGAAGTTCATTGGATCTTGCGTCATGTTTACAACCTACATGCTCTCTATCCTTACCGGCGCTTCGTCAATGTTAACGTAAAACACAATCTAACACAATCTGCTACATAATAACTTTGTTGCAGGCACTTCACAAATAGGTTCTTTTCGCCATGACTTTTCAACCATATGCATTCATATACAACACTATACAATTATACAGGATTTGTATCGCGCTTTTTTAAAACCACTTATGGCAGGGAGTTGGACTAGTTTGGAATTTATACAAAGACATGCTCCAGCGTGTAAGAAAAAGAAAAGAGATACAGGGACAAAAAGACGACCGAAAAGGTAGAGCGCTGTATTTTTGAAAACGCTAGTGCTCTGCCTTCCCTGTCGTCCTTTCGTCTCTGCATCTCTTTATTCTTGGGCCCTTGAACATGTCGTTGTTTGCAAATCGCATCTCGCTTTATTTTTATTCTTATCACATTTTTTCTGCGTGTGCGTTTGTGTGGTTTCACTGGCATTGCAAGTTTGCCTTCCTTTACTTTGAAAAATATATATATATTGTGTGCTAGTGTTTTAGAAAGGACGCTTCCGGTATTTCTCGATTTCGTTTGACAAACCCCCACAGCAAAAGCGGCGGGGAATACTGCCCTTTTTCGCTTTTTACTTACTGCTGCTACACTCATTTTCCAAAAAAACAAATGTTAGGATTAGAACAACTAATCGGTCAAAAAAATCGTTTTCGGTAGTATTTAATGTCAGAGTTTGCTTTAAATGTCCGTTGCATCATCTTTCATACTGAACGGGCTCAGCTGCATTCGAAGAGTGCGTGCATAGCTGTTTCTTTTCGGGGCATGCAGTTCGCGCCCTTCTTTAGTTTGGCGTATTACGGCACTTATAAAGCCTCTCTTTTGTAATGAGTACTCCTCATTTTTTTTTTTTCCAGACGAAGTCTTTGACTTCTTGCGGCATCAGTTTCCTAAACCAGACTGACCATTTCTCTTTACCAGTGTTTTCGTTTCTCTTCATGGGTTGATTTTTGCGTACTGAGATCTCACTTATCTGCGTCGCTGGTGTCTCCTGCATGTCTATTTGCGGGCATTCTTCATTTATTATGTTCGTCATGTTTGTTATAATTTTGTGGAATGTCGATGGTTGTTCTGTGTATGGATCCTTGTGTTGTTTGGTGTCGAAGTACTACCTGAGCGGGCTTAGCCAATATGCTACAATATCGCACCCTTGAAAGCCGTCGTCTTGAATCATGATCGATGTTATTTTAATAGCTAGGATACGTAAGATTGCTTCGGGGTTTGGTAAGCTTAGTTCTCCCTTGTCTTTAACTAACTGAACTAACTCCTTTCTTTCCTGTGGCGGTTTGTTTCTCAAGACATGTATTTACTAGCGTTGTGATTAGATTTACCGCTTTACGGGAAATTATAACTGTAGACATGTTACAATGAATGCGTATAGGCAGTTGCACTTGTTTCGATGATTTATATCTTTTTTTTTTTAGTGGCTGACCCGGTGCTGCTACGTTTCTTGGTGTTCACTCCATTCTTTTTATTGCTGCTTCCCACATCTGCGGCGAAACCTTTCCTGGTTCGAAAAGAACGTCCAATACTTTTGCTTTTGGACTATTTGGATATCTGGTAGGAGGTCTTCAAAGTCTCCAAAAGGACTAATCATTGCTATTACTTAAATTTAATTGTGCGCCAGAGATTGACGCGAATTCGTTAAAGATAACAATAATGTAACTGCAGTTTGCAGCTTCTGCTGTCTTTCCGAGTAGCTTACACACAGAACAGCGTACATATGCGAAATCGGCTTATAGTGTAGCCATCTGTACTAACCCCACATATTCAATCGTGACCGGCTCAGTTCTCTGCGGAATGTTGCAGTACAACAAATACTACCCAGATATCCTCGCTGCGACAAATACATGCCTCCCCGTGCGCGGTTGTTTCATTAAAGCGAGGCTTCCTATATTCATTTCTCCCCCTAGGCGGGGGGAGGGGGGGGGGGGAGGGTTGGCGCGTTAGCTCAGTCGATTTCTCGCCGAGCAAACTCGGCTTATCCCGGAGGCGGTCTTCCGCGGTGTAGTAGATGAGCAGTTTTATCGCATTTAAATAACTGCTTCACGAACGCTTCGGATCACATCGATGCCAACATGCGCGTTGGATACGCATGTAACTGTTCAACTATGCAAAGTGGAAATGAGAATCCCGCCGGTCGACGTGGCTATGTATGTGTTTTGTTGAATTGACTGCGCCAGCAGTGCTCTTCTGTCGCCGAAGCTTACTGCGCGAGCCCCTGCTTAGCATAACAAACGCCGCGAACGTCGCGCTCACCCCGCGGGCATACGCGTCCGGTGATCTCGCTGGAGCTGCGCCGCGATTTGCGATGATCCGCCGGCCGTTGTCATCCTGCCACTGTATCGGAGATCCTCTTCGCGCGTAGTTTTACACGCGGACGGCGTAAGTATAAGCAGAGATTACAGGCCTCTGGCCGCATTCAGTCAATGTCCCACGCCTGCGGGATAAAGTACGATGGTCCCCATAGCGTTCTGCGATTAACGTAAACTCGCTGGCCCTGTTGAATACAGAACAAAACGGGGACGAAGCCGGCATTCGAAACTGGTCTTGCGGCACGGTTTGGCAGTGCAGGCACACTTCTGTGGCAGACGCTTTCGAAATACAGCTGCGTTTCGTGCATGTTTTAATTTGCCGTATATTTTTCTGCACACTTATGCGTCGCGTCTATCTAGTGTGCGGGCGTGGTCGTGTAAGAATGCGCAGGGCGGCAATTCGTGGAGGCGTTGGCGCCGATTACTTTTTACGCGCAGTGATAATCCACACTTCTAGAAAGAAAAATCATTATGTATGAAATTCGGGTATTCTGAACTTGTTGCCATAACATACTCCGTAGCACTGGACCGCAGAACAATTTCGGTTCTTTTTTGTATTGCGGCTTGCTACGATTTACCCAGCCTCAGAACACGTTGTGCCGCTGCTTATGGATAACCTATATAATACAGCTAGAGGATTTATACTATCCAAGGATGCACGTGGCATTGCCATTTTCGTGTCTTCTGAAGTGGGTGACAGCGTCGTTGCGTAATTATAGTGCTCTTAATCACTTTCACACTTCCATGCAGGAAATTAATATGACTATAACCCGTACAGCGCATGGGATACTTCTTTTCGGCACAGCTGCCTTTACTGAATATCGCCGACAGAAAATTATATGGGAAGTCAAACGAGGGGCCATGTTCCGGTCTATCCTCTACTGTCCTTGTGCGGTAAGATGTCGCATTATCGAATTAGCAATGCGTTGAAAGCAACGGCGTTGAAAAGGACAAGTTCTGGCGGGCGTAAGTCTACGTAACTAAAACGGTAGAAGCATGCTCAGAAGCTCTTCTTGTCTGGCCCAGTAAACAACTTGTCGCACTGTGCAGGTGCCCATTCTTTTTCAATCCTCGAGAATTTATGTGCCACTGTGACGTCCGGGATATGGAGTCTTAAACGTATCTACATATGTGTTGTACTTCTCTGTGCCCATACACTTCTCATCAACATTCTTTTCTGTAATCATCATACATAGCCTTCGTTTTCGTAAGGCAGACAACTAACAGCTACAGGCGACAAGCCGTTGCAAAAACGTTATATGCCAGTTTTTACGGTTTTCTAAAAAGAAGAACTGACTCATGCCATACTATTAGTACTTCGCTAACTCAAACAGCCTTCGCGTCATTTAAATTGAAACAGTTCGTTCGATCTGCCTGCACCGTCGTTTTAATTGTGTGAGGTGGTCATTCCGACATTATTTATTTATTTTTTATAACAAAGCTCCGGGTTTTCGTTCTTGTTTCTCTTCTTTCGGTCTACACCCGGGGCACAGGACTGGGCAAATTGAAGAACCGGTGCGCAGGAAAACACGACCGGAATTCGTGCGCCGACATTGAACTCAATGGGTAGATTGAAGGTCGCATCTTATTGATCTTGTTCGTGAAAGGATATCATCTGTGGACGGTGAATAGCGATTTTTATTTATTTTTCTTCCTTTCTGAAATGACCCGCGTTATCATAGCGCCGGTATTGGCGTGTGGCATATATAGCCAATCGATGCGCGTCGCTCTGTCCGCGCACGCGGCGACACCACGTGACATAGACACGGTGGGCAGCTCTAGCTTGTGGGCTCCGGATATTGTGCAGTCACGGAGATTTTCCTTTGCTCCTCGTCCGTTTCTTTCGAAACGGCGTGCAAATATGAGTAACAACCTTGGCACACATTTACGCACCGCAAACCCTCACTGTAGAGGTACTACAGAACTATGCACAGTTTTGTGAAAGCGACACCCAGGCACGGGCGAGGCAGTATAAAGTGCTTGGCTATTTCGTTCCTGATCGAAGTGACTAATAGCGTTTAGAGAGAGAGAGAGAGAGAGAGAGTTTCAACGTACATGTTGAGGTTAGCCCAGCCTCAGGCTTCGCATGCTACTCAAGGTGAGATGATGAGCAGTTAGAAAAGTCAGTAAAGAACATTTCATGCATTTCCAGCACTTAGAGAAATAGCAAAAAGAAAAAAATAATAATAAGAGAAGAGGAAAGATGTAAGTACAGGTGTAGGACGCTTGTCTACAGCTGTTTGTGGTGTATTAAATGGCGCAGGCATGTTTTTGCATTGACTGATCATGCGCCAACAGACGGTGGAACATGAACTGTAGCGCATGCTTGAGGCCGCTTCACAGGTGCATGGCAGACAGGTTGTGATACAAGTAATATAGTTCTTTCGTTGACAGAGCGTTAGAAGTTGTACTGACGCATTTATTGTTTTCTCTTTGAATGCAACAACTGCCGCGGTTGAACAAAGTTTGTCGAGCGATAGCTCTTTTTTTTTTTGTAGCAGCAACTACCGCATCTGCAATTGCACCACAAGGCAAAACACAGACGCTGCTCGGCGCCGTCGGGGCTCTTTGCGGCGCTTTTTGCGCGAATGCGCAGTGAACTTAGATGCAGCCAGCGCCTCTGGCGCTGGTGGCACGAAAGACTGACCTTGAGCCGCTGTTCGTTCTCACCCCACCCAGCATTAGAGTACCAGCTTGACCTTAGCTGACTTTCAGGGTCATACTCACGAAACCGTGCGTTTTCTGGGTTTGTAGCTGGAGTAGTAGAGCTATCGCTTTAAAAACTTAAGGAACCACACGCCACTTTTCATCTTTTATACCTGCCCAGAACACGTGTGCTGTCAGATATTGGTGTGCAGTGGCATCTTTCACACAGGTACGTCCGCCAAGTGATCGGATCACGCCAGTGCCCGGCCTTGCATGCACATGGTGCTCTCTCAATCTGTCGTTAACGCATCGACCGGTCTGGCCGATGTAGCATACAGGGGGACGTATACGTAGTAAACAACCCCGGTGCTACACGCAACCAAAGAAGTAGCGTGCTTCTTCGTGCAGGCAGGACCTCTGTGCCCTCGGTCGTTCGCTGCTGGGCACATGCGAGCCAGCTTTTTCGGCGCTGGAAAAAGCACGGGGACACCACACTTGGCGGCAGTGCTTTCTTTTTTTTTTAAAGGCTGTGCCACAGGTGGTGCACATAAGGCACAACAACCTGCCTTCTTCATCTCTTTTTTTTTCCTGTTTCTTTTAATCGAGGAAAATGCTAACCCAGCTGTCCGCTTTCCGTTAATGAACAACACGCACGCATGCACGCGCGCGAAATACGCAAACACAAAGGGTATCTACAGGTTCTCATTTCGTCCTGTATTTCGCAGGCCTACATAAGCGCGTAGTGGGCGTAGTTGTTTCTGATCCAAAACATTGCCAGAGTGCAAGAGCGTGTCTGAGCTTAAGCCGCGTTCTGTGAGGCACGTTTCAACGCGCTTCTGAATATCTAAAGCGTCTGCAATTGCAAATAGTGAGGCCTACAGCCCACGTCCACACCAATTGTGGCACATGATGGCATGCGTGCTGTGCAAATGAATTCTAAATCACGGCTTCGTCGAAACTATGGAGTGCGTTCCCTATTACTGCCATTTCTTCGACGCCAAAACAATGGTTAGATGGTTAGGCACCTAAGTTAGTTTAGGGCCTCCGTTAGGGGCGGTCGGGGAATGACGTGTCTCGTTTCGGCATCTTGCGCTTCAGGACCACGACAATCATGTGTATTCATGTGTTGTCAAACAAAGTGCAATAAAACAAAAATGATCGATGCAGGCTCGCCTCGGGAGCATATACATGGGGTTTCACGTAACTTGAACACAGAACATTAAAAAAGTGGTTAGCCGCAGCTGAACGAAGCCAAATGCATAAGGTCTGCCGTCATGTGACGGTACTTGGAGTATTTTTTATATTCCACTTAGTTAGTTAGCCGAGATGAATTGTGCAAAATATTTAATATTCACTTTAGGGCCAACTGCGTTTCGTTGTGCAACGTTGTGCGTTTCGTTCAGAAACGACCGATCAAATTTTTTGTGGCAACGTACATGCTGCATGGTTAAAAAAAATTAAATTATGGGGTTTTACGTGCCAAAACCACTTTCTGATTATGAGGCACGCCGTAGTGGAGGACTCCGGAAATGCATGGATGCTCCGGATGCTGCATGGCGAAACATGAAACAAAACCACGCGGCTGCGCTCATGCGCTATCGTATCGTTGGTTTCATTCTGCTGCGGTTAACCACTTTTTTAAAACCCTTGGTTCAAGTTGCGTGAAACAGCCTTTATATGAGTTAGACGTTCGCTTACATCATGTCTTGCTGTTATTGCGCCTAGTAGTGCTAAAATATGGGTGACATGTCACGGTTTTCTGAAAAAAAGAGAAAAAAACAGGGTCACTCTTGAAGTTAACATCTTGAGATGATGTGGAAAACGTTAGGGTGTGGTATGCAAGCACAACTGGAAATGTGTGGGTTAATTACCTTAATTAAAACTGCTAAACTCTCGTTTTCAGCCTGGGTAGAGGCGTTATAGAACGCTTACAAAGTTATCTTGTTGTTATGGGAGGACCAAGGATGGAAACAATTTTATATTTAGAGAAAATGGTGGTCATGCTATAGGTTACGTGACTGCACATTTTAAGTATGTTGAACAGCGATTAGCTTTGAAAGAAATCACTGAATACTCGTCTGCTCGGAATTTTCATGTGCTATATACGATGCCTACAGTTCGTTTTTCGATCTCCTCTGTGAACTATGGAAAGCACGTTGTTAACATTGCGTTGAAGTAAGAAGCATGTTGTGGATGATGCGCGATAAATGTTTAATCTGTGTAGGTTAATTACACCCTCTGTTAAAGATTAGATATTCAAGCTCGTCAGAGTGTCATACTGCCATTATCCGCAATATGTTTCCTAGAGTCCTAAAATATCTATACACGACGCCGAATTCAGATCCAGTGGAAATGGGAGGCATGTTCTCTGTAATGTGTGGTCAAACTTACTTTTCTGTCTTAATACGAAGCATGCAAATAATTACGAAAGGTTCGTTTTTGTCGTATTTTCATGCGTCATGCAAGGTTCGCAGTTCGTTTCCTCGGTGTACCCGGTGTGAACCGAACGAGGCATAGGTCGTTCACATGTAAAGTAAAGGCCACGTTAAGGTCAGTGTGGCGGCAACGTTCAAAGTCTGCATGTTAATCACGCTCTTTACAATAAGTTACATACTCAACTGCTCCATAACGGCATAAGTGTGTTTTACGAGCGGTGAAATATTTAGCCCATTGCCCTGTAATAACTACAGCCAAGGTCAAACTGAGCAGCAATGGAGGTTATAGCTTTGGCAAGTTTGTATACACTCTGCTCCGTCGAGTCCCGAGCCAGCAAGCGCGAGTCAGCGTCACGAGCGACGAGCTCGTGACGTGGCCTCGCAGCCAATGGGAAGCTTCGCTGCTGCAGACGCCGCCGGCTTTTTCGTTCAATGGGCCATTTGAATGTTCGAGAGCATCTAACATTTAGTGTACCACTGCCATCAATTTCAGTCGGAAAGACAAACATCATCTATTGTATTGCGACGACTGGACGGTTGGCCGTTGTCGGTACAGGTGCTACTTGAAGACCGTCCATTTCGCACGTCGGCCCACAAAGCTGTAAAGGCACTTTTGTCTTTCTTGAGGGAGACTGGCCTATCTGAACGTCTTTGACTCAGGCTCTCCGGGTGCGTGCATGAGCCCACCGCGGCTTTCCTCCCCCTCCCCTCCCTCTCTCTTCTTCGTTTCTTTCTATTCTCTCTTTCCCGTCACCCAAACTATAGGTAACCAACCAGACGCATTTTTGGTCAACATCCCTGCCTTCTCTCCTTATTTCCTCCTCCTCCTCCTCCTCCTCCTCGCAAAGAAAAGAAAGACATAAGTGGAAGCTAGGTACGTAGTATTATCAATGAATCAGTATATAAATGCAACGCAAATGGCAAACAGACTAAAACTCGGGGTACAATAGATGGCGTATGCTAAATGTACACTAAATCGCGTGATAAATACGTGGCGTACCTTAGAGTTGATCTCTTGAAACTGTTATCTGGAGTATTATTTGGCAGTGAAGTGCTACTTGAGTTAAAACTTGATAGATATTGTAATTTATTAGAATTAATTTGGCTGAACGATCCACAATTTAATCTCGCTCCAGCGTATCAAACAGTGAGAGAGATGAAAGAAACGAGCAAGGCACGGAGGTTAACCAGGACGGCAAATCCGCTTTGGCTATCTGCACTGAAGAATGGGAAACGTAGATGTAGAAGGATGGAGAAGAAAGTAGAAAGAGAGAGGGGGGAGAGGGATCCAGCATATCAAGAGATATAGAGAGTTCATAAGGGTAAGACAGGGAGCTTAGTCAGGCTGCACCTCGTTCGCTACCCTGTACTGGGGGAAATGGACTAGAAGATTAGATGGAAGAGAGACGTTCGCACTTTGCACGGACACACACGCAGTGAAGCGTTCGTCGTTTCAGGTCATCCCAAGAGGTCGTACAGGCATGTGCGTCTCAAGGAGCGCGGCATCGCTTTTGTGGCTTTGTAGATGGCAGACGCACAAGGCCACAGTCGCCGAACCTCCTCTTCTGTAAGAAGCCTGTCATCTAAGTGTTCCAAAGCTGTCCGAAGGGCAAGCCGCAGCGTCCGTTGTAAGTTGATGTAGGTTAGACAGCCACGCAGGAGATGTCTTATGGTTTCTTCTCTACGCTACATGGGTTGCAATTGGCGCTGTCCACCGGATATCGAAAACGGTACTGTAGGCTATGCGTTAAGCCTGGAATGGTTAAATAATAATTGTGAGGTATCAACTTCAGCTTAGCTAAGGTACGTTGGACACTGCAAGGTTAAAGTGGCGTGAGGCAATAGTGAGGCCCGTCAAGATTATGTTACAGCGTAAGCGTTATGGGCTCATTCCATAAGGCGTTTTGGTTGTGTACGTCGCCGCCACCGCCGCCGCCGGTGTCCCTGGCTACTATGGTCAGGAATGAGAGAAAAAAAAAGAAAGAATGATATGCACAGTTTCCATCGGGATCGAACTCGGGCACTGTGCGCGGCAGTCAGGTGCTTTACCACTGCACCACGCCAGCGTTTTTTTCCCCCTTTTTTTTTCTTTATTACATAGGAGCAGAATCTTCGGCAAAATAAAAAAAACAAAGCGCTACAGAAATCTAAGGTGTCTGAAAACACATTCAAAAGCCCGGCTAGCACTTGCAAGCGTCCGACAAAGGCATCCAGTCCCACGCTGTTCCTTGTGTAGCGTACACACTACGAACGTAGGCAAGGGTCTCCTGAAAAAAAAAAAAAACGAAACGACCGATTGCTTCGCGGTGCTTCAGTGTGCCCGTCACACATTCTACAGCACCACGTCAGCGCTTGCTAGCTGCTGCGGAAACATGCCCCTATACACGCGTCCTAGCATGCGAGGAGTCACGCGATACGAGATGCGCGCCGCGTAGCGTCGATACTTTGCATTGCAGTTGCATATTATTGCGCCGTGTGGCATGCGATGTAGCAGTTGTATACAAGGTAGACAGATACCTTTTGAGGAAGGAAAAGACTAAGAATGGGATGTCTACAAAAGTGCTAGAATGAAAGACATGCACAGCATAACTGATTAAATGAAGCAGGCTGGGGGACTATTTGTCGCCGCCCCCGCGTGGTCCGAATTTCCTGACTCCCCCGCTACAGCGTGCCTCATAATTGGAACGCGGTTTCGGCACGTAAAACCCCGTAATGTAATTTTTTAACCACCCCGTTTCAAAGGGGATGCCAATAAAGAATAATCATCGTCAGCAGCAGCACCGTGTGAGATGCGCGCCGCGTAGTGTCGATACGCGCAAACTTTGAATTCCAGTTGCGTTGTATTCCACCATGGTATCACGGCATTTCACTGCTGCATCATATCGTGCCATGCGTGTGTCAAGAGATGTGAGACGTGCGCCGCGCAGTCTCGATGCCTGTGTTTATTCTTCGGTACACGTTATGACGCCTCCTCGCTGAGGGCGAACCGCTGCACTAGATGCGAATCGTAGAGCTACGCGCGCGGCTGCAACCAGGCAACGTCGGGCTCAGCAGACCGCTGTGCAGACAGCAACACAAGCCGCAGGTCGACGCCGGGTGGACAGTTCGGATCGTTCTCGCGAAAGCGACCCAAACAGACTTCGCCGCGAAGACCCTTTAGTGCGTAGTGCCGAAAATGGAGCTCCTATGCAGCCGTTCCTCTAGCTTACGCTTTGACTGAGATGCGTGCGTCGCGCAGGCCTGCGACTTTCTTTTCTTATTCTATATTTACTTGGAGAGAGAGAAAGAGAGAGATAGAGAGATGAAGGGTTTGGAGGTGTTTGGCCGGGAAGCAGGAAAAGCCGAGGCGGCGCAAGAGGGGCGCGGGGGACGGAGTTCTCAGCGTGGGCTCGCCTATTTCGAGACGCGCAGAATGACGCAAGCGCGCGCGCTCAACTCCATTCATCGTCGCGTCTCGCAAGATAGGGGCGCTCTGCGCGAGGAAGCGAGTCCGTTCTCGCGCCCAGATAGAGACCTCTCCTCCTCCTCCTCCTCCTCCTCCTCGTGCTCCTCGCCTGCTGTTCGGTCGGCGAGGTGACGCAAAAGGCGGAAGCCAAGCGAGACGCTTACAGGACGACACCCAAAGCGAAAGCGCAACACGGTGGCGAAACCAAAACAGACGCCGCCGCGCTGACCGATACGTAACGGGCTGGCGGCACTGAGAGGGAAAAGGCGACGCCATCCGCATTTCTGTTGTATTTGAGTTCGAGGAAGAAAAAAAGAAGCGGTGGCTTTCACAACGGTGCCGATTGTTTTTTGTTGAGTACACGCACTGAGCTCGCAGCGGGTCTCGACGTTAATGTCTGCGTTCTTTTTTTTTTTCTGAGGCAATGAGAAAACGAAAGAGAAGCCGCAAATACATCAGCGTACGGCTACCTCATGCGACAGCATGCGATGCTTGAGTATCAAATGACGTTTTCTAATTTATAAAGCCGCCGCGATGCGCATGAATCGCAACGTTCTCATCTTTTTATTCTGGGAAGCATGTATACGATACACTGCCTTTTGTGTGTCTACGGGCAGACAGGTGGTTGTTGTAACCTTCGGTGATCACGTCCTCACAAGAGAGGTGGCAGGAATGACTTTTTACTATTATTATTGCCATGGCTTCTCAGATGAGAAAAAAAAATCCAAAGAAACAAATTAAACAGAGATAGAAAGAGAGAGAGGGAACACCCGATTACTATGCCGAACGCATTGTTATAAACCGAGATGCTTGTTCTAAATATTTTTTAAGTGCCAAGGCATGCCCCTAAAAGTGCTGCTTCTTTTTTTCCCCCTTTTTCCTCTTTTTTTTTTGGGGGGGGGGGAGGCGTAGGCATCATCGCAAGGTATAAACGTTGCCACAAACACGAGCAATTCTGACGTGAGACGTTTGTGGCGTATATTACCCGAAATAATGTTCACAATATACTGATTTTCGTTGTGCAATTGCAGCATCCGTATAAAAGGCAGCCGGGACGACAGCAGCAAAGCGAAGACATGACGAATGTTTTGGTTTTGCACCCGGGTAGAAACGTTACGAGCTGGTCCGTTCCGACCTGGGTCGATCTCGGAGGCGGTGAAGTGTAACGCAGGGCCTCCAAGCGCTATACCTGCCGCGAGGCAAGAAGGGGAGAATGTGGCAACGTCTGCGCAGTGCTCCCCGGAGTGTATAGGATCTGCGGTAAATCGGGCACACTGTACCACATCTTATGGTAGTGTGGTCAGAATCCCGACCTACCTCCCATCCCCAACCCTTCCCGTGAGCAGTAGGAGAGCGTGTTGTCCAGCGCAGGCCTTGTCGACCAGACCACCTTAGTCGCCCGAGAAGCCTGGATCACCATTGCACTACCGGATCATAGAAAGGCATCCCACAATTCGTTTGCTTTGCTTTGCTCGATAAAATCTCTCTCTGTCTCTCCTGCTCGCGGCACACGTGAAAGACAGTGCTAAGTTTGTGGCCGAATGAAAACTATAGCTATAGCGCGCGCACTGGTGGTCGCTCGTGCTACTAGACGTGTCGTACGCGCGCTAGTCGCCTCGAACAGCTAGTTGGCGTTGAAACGACAGAAGTATGCGTGCGATTGTGACATAGTTCAATAAAGTAAAAAAATAAATGTGCAGGAACCGTCGACGATGATTGTCAATGTAGGCGAACAAGCGAACGTTTTTAGAAACTTATTACAGCAGTTATGCGCTGGAAGGCGTCTATCTGCCGCAGTGAGGATATTTAGGTAGCGCTTGTCCTTTCGTTTCGTAATTTCGTAGAGAGCAGAGCCGTTAACCAGCAAATCTGTAGCGATAGTATATAGGTGGCTGTATGTGTAAGTTGGATATCTTTCTGTCTCTTAATGTAACGCCTAACATTTTACGTTCGATCGCTCTTTGCGCGGTTCTTAACTTGTTCTCGAGCTTCTTTGTTAGCCTACAAGTTTATGCCCCGTATGTTAGTACCGGTAAAATGCAATGATTGTGCACTTTTCTTTTCAAGAACAGTGGTAAGTACTCCGTCAGGATTTGGTAATGCCTGCCGTATGCACTCCAACCCGTTTTTCTTCTTCGGTAAATTTCCTCCTCGTGATCAGGGTCCACTGTCAGTAATTGACCTAAATAAACGTACTCCTGTACAGACTCTATAGGCTGACTGGCGATGCTGAACTCTTGTTCCCTTGCCAGGCTATTGAACATTATCTTTGACTTCTGCGTATTGATCTTCAATCGTACTCTTACATTTTCTCGGTTAAGGTCCTCGGTCAAAGTCCTCGGTCAAAGTCTTCGGTTAAGGTTAAGGGGTAGATCAGAGAGCAAATGGGGATAATCGATATTCCAGTTGACATTATAGAGAAAGAAACGGAGCTGGGCAGGCATTGTAATGCGTAGGGTAAGTAACGGGCAGACCATTAGTTACAGAATGGGTGCGCAGGAAAGCGAAACACAGTCGAGGACGGCAGAAAACTATTGGTGGGTTAAGGATATTAGGAAATTTGCAGGCGCATTAAGTTTGAACCAGCTAGCGCAAGACGGGAGTAATTGGAGGTCGCAGGGAGAGGCCTTCGTCCTGGGACAGTTGACATAAAAATAGGCTGCCGCTACTGCCGCTGATGATGATGATGGCATATAAGCCGATTCTACATATGTGCGTTGTCTCCAGCGGCGCCGGCGTGGTAGGCGACTATCGACCTCCTCTCCCGCCGCCGGAGCTCTTTCCCGCAGTCCCCACAGGGGGTAAGGGCGACGGGAGAAGACGCGGAGTGTCCTAGAGCTCGAGCACTGCATCTAAACCTTCAGGCGTACCAAAACTGCATAGCGCGACGGCACCGTGCGTCTCAAAGAGCTGTGATCGTCGGCGTTTGGCGCCGCGCGAACTCGGTTGCGCGAGAACGCGCGGCATTTGCATCGGCGCTTTTGTGTTGGCAGAGAAAATCGGAATGCCACCGACCACTGCGAAAACGGAGGAAAGAGCAAAAGAAAGCAATAGGCTTAGAAAGATCGTGCCCTAATGGTTATAGCGAACGTCTGCTGTGCCGATAACATCGGCACACCATGCAGACGTTCGATCCCGAAAGGCCCGCAACGAGATGCGACAGGAAGACGACCTGCCTACTGCAAGGTGTCTGGTATGAGACAACTTGGCATTAAATATGCGCGTCAAGTCTTTCGGTGTCTTTACATCTATAGCCACCGTGGTGCCTTGGTGCTTTCCGTAAAAATGCGGCGGCGTCGCAGTGTGTCTCGCGCTGGGCACGGAGTGGACCGTCCGCCAGCGAGGAGGACATGACGGGTGAGGAAAATGAAATCGCTCTGCGGGAGGTGGATGGGAAAAAAAAAGAAAAAGACAAAGCATACAATGCGTGAGTAAGAGTAAGAGTTTGCCTTTGTAGTCGAGAGGAAGCCATTGAGCGCTCGCACGACCTGGGTGTTGCGACTGAGCTTTCTGCTTCTCGCGATTTCTTGCGTTCCTTCTTTCGTTCTTTCCTTTTCTTCCTTTCTTTCTTTCATTCTTTCGTCAGCCTTTTTCCTTTTCTTTTCTCTCCTCGAGTGCTCCACTACTACGCGTTCTTTTCGCTAGCACTGAGCGGGCGCTTAGGTAGGAAGAGCTTACAGCTCTGCACTTTGTAATCTCCTAGGGCTTAAATTGTAATCCTCGCTCCTCACTTTTGCCTATATACCTCCGCTCCTGGGAGCATGCTGCTTGTCGTACAGTTCTGTATTGGCCGCTCTATAAGCGAGTCAGCGTTAATAGGCCTCTCCCTGTTTGCAGACAGCGTGACGTCACTGCCAGTGCCCTTCCCATATCTGCCGCACCTCCGAAGTGGGCGCTTGTTGGCAAAAAAACTTTCGTGCGACCTGTTCTCTCTACGTACGAGCGCTGCTTGTACATATATCAATTGCCGCCATCGTAATTCCGCCATATTGATGTTATTTGAAGCGACATCATTTACGAACTGCGCTTAGGAAAGTGTAATTGTCCCCGTATTACCGGCGCGAGCATTGTTGCAGACAGCCAGGTTCTCTTAAGTCAGCGTGTAGTGGTTTCGTAAGATTGTGCCTCTTCCGTTGATCAAACAGCCGCTAAAATTCATGGCTTGTCGAAAGCGAACATTTTGTCACTTGTGATGCACATATTCATGGTGCCGAGATGATACTTCGCTTAAATAACTGGTCTTCGGACTAGAATTTATAATGCACTATTGTGAAGGCACTAATTTGCGGCCCATTTACACTGTAGCTTTAAACGACATAGAAGATGAACTTCGTCTGCAACTATCAGCCATACCCATCAAGGCGGTTCAGGTGAGCCGTACGAAGTTTCGGCGCCTACATTCAGATAAGGGAGGAATGCAGCAACACTTGTTACCCTGCGTTAGTAACACTTTGAGATACCCCAGTTATTCAATATCAATTCGGAACGTTTCCTTACAGTGTCCCCCGTAAGCCGATGTGCAGCTTAGGGATGTTAAACACCATAAGTTAATTTTAATTATTAACCATGGCCATCTAAATGTATAAATCAAAATCCGTTACGTGGTAACTTCGCTGCGTCTGCTGCCTCCATTTACTGCTTTCAACTTTATAAGACCCAACTTCTGCATGTTCACGCGCATTATCACAGCATGAAGTCCTTCCCGTAAAGGTGGGTATAACAATACAGAAAAAAAAGTTCAGTTTTACTAAATGCCCCTGAGATCTGCGCTAAAACGTGAAAATTTCAGTGGTTTGCCTTTGGTACATTATCCGTGGTGAAATGCGTAACAAGCACAGCTTCGGCAGTGCTCAGAACATGCTATAGGGGCTCAGTTGTAGTCATACCTTTCAGTCGATAGACTATGCTCAAGGGAAGGCTCCTTTTTCTTTCTTTTTTTCCTGCACACAGCGCAGAAGCCACCGAGGTACATGGGCTCACTAATCATCGCGTCTGATTCATTGGCACCTGTTCATTAATTACGGATCCTGAAGTTCCATCGGCGCCTGATCACTGCGACTGGCCTTATCACAAGCAACACGCGTCCACAGTCTCTCAAGCGATATGTATTGCCAATTGCGTAGTACACACACACGCACACGCACGCACACGCACACGCACACACACACACACACACACACACGCACGCACACACACACACATGCACACGCGCACGCACGCACGCACACGCACATTGACTTTGGTCTTAGCTATCTGTGCTTCGACGACTCATTCTACCGCTATTGCTTTAGAAGGGGCCGGCTGCACTTCGGGCATTTGTCATGTTTGTCAAAAGGACAGGTTTCAAGCGTTTTCTGCTCTGTCAATGCTACGGAGGAAGGAGGAGAGGTGGCAGCTAACGCCGTAGGAACACAGTCCTGCTTCACATGTGCAGCTCTGTACTTCTTGCACACACCGATTGGTTGGCATTGAACTATAGCCATATAAATTTGTGGATCTGAAACTTATTTTAAATAGAGTATCAATTCATCTTACGCTGGTTTTACTTGTTCGAAGGAACTACTTTGGCATTATTCGACGGTTTCGAACACTAATTCCCCGTTCTTGTGTGCTCTCTCCTGTGCTGCAGACGTAACTAGATGCACAATAGCGTATGTGATCTACTTTCCTTTAATAGTAACCATACTGTATTCGTTACATATTCTTGTCTCGCATAAATGAGATGTTAATACTGCTCACAGAAATGTTAACTCTGCCATGCCGGGCTCATGTCTTGTTCGGTTTCACGGAAGAAGTCGGCGAGTCTTCTGGTTCTGGTACCTTGCTTGTTGATCCCCTGAACATTAACTTCTACAGCTAACAACGCAAGGACTTCGTTTGAAGTCATCGACGTCCTCGACGCCTGAGCAACGTATTGAGTTGCTGTGCATGTCATGCCGGTTACGAACCAACAGACCTTGTAAAGACAGACGCCACCTACATCGCCTCAAATGGATTCTGTGGGTGTAGGTTGCTAGAGCACAAGTTCGGGCTCGAAGAATCAATAAGCCTTATTGGGCTATTGATTTCAATCTTTGGAACCAATACTGTCTTCAATTCATTGTATCGAGGGGATCGTGTGTGTAACAAGTGTTGACAGGTACGCTTAACAAAAGTTGTCGTCCATATCGCGCGCATTCTGGTGGTCTCTGTATTGGTTTGCTGTGTAGTATCGGGCTACGTTCGGATGAGCGACAATTTTCTGGGTCATGAAACTTGCTGCACCTTTACAATTTCGCTTAGTGTGAGCACGCCCGTACACGGCAACGAACACCAAGTGATCTAGATTATTTTGAAAGCCATCAGTTAACCACCTCACAGCCGAAGTGATGCGCACTTCGACTTAACACCGTCACACTAATTGACTGAGTGTGATTTACCGTTTAGAGGCGCTTCATACGCTGTGTCATTTCTTGAACTCGAAAAACTCGTACGGAGAATAAATGGGACTCGCATCGTCACCCTTAATGGCTTTTGTCACGTCATAGAAATCACACGCTCTAAAGTGACCGTGTACTTTCGACAAAGGCTTTACGCACATTAGTGCCTTTACTCGGCCGGACGTGTGTCTAAAGTGTGGCGGACTGACCATTAAAGCGAATAATGGAAAGGAGTTTTTTTTTTCTCATTGGTACGTTATTCGGACGCACCAGAGTTCACCATGTTCTTTTTGAGGGCGTGGAAAGTCTGCCCCCTCTTTTTTTTTTTTTTCGTCATCCTTAGCGACTTCGACCGCTCCCATTGCATCTGCCGACTCTGCGTCGAAATGGAAAACGCGCAGTGCGAATCGGGCAACTTTCGTTTCTCGTTCGTGCGGCCCCGTATAATGACACGCCATCGTCACCGCCTCATTGCTCGCTGCGCCATCAACGTCTCCGGCAAGGCGTGGAAGCGAACCGAACTGGTTGCGCACGGGCACGGAACGTTTTACGGAAGGCGCACGCACGGCCTTGCGCACGAAAATGGACGCCGAGGTGCGCTATGTTGTACGCGAGCAAGTGGCAGTGTACACGGCGCCGGCCGGACCAGTGGGAAAAGCAGCGCGGGAGGCCGTATGCCATACCATACGGCACAACAAAATGTTACAGAGTTGCAACGCCTGCAGTCGGTTCGCGGCAGACTCTGAGTCAGGCTCCGCGTGTTGCGTCAAACGGGAAAGGGAAGAAACGACTGCCGGCCCACAAGCGGAACCAGGGTAGCCCCCTATCTTCAAAGCTATGCATCCCTCTCGCTCCGAACCCCCTCTTTTTCTTGTGCGCACTGCCGTCTTTCCGCCTGCTGAAGAAAGGAGCCATTAGCGTCTCGCTCGTGCACGTTCGGCTCAGCCCGCGGAGGCTGTGTGTCCGGGCTGCGCGCCCCTATAGTTGGGCGCAGTGCCAGCACCGCCTATACTGCGGGCTGCAGTGCTTGCTGGTGCGCGGGCGTTTCTGTCGCGACGGCGCTGGCACATCTGACCGCTGCATCAAATCCTTGCGACCGTCGTGTTACGCAACCTGTTGTAGTACGTGCGTCCGCGGGCTGTTTGGGAAACGGTAACGCGATTTTCTCCTGCTGCGCACTTAACTACAACAAACCGATCTTTTTTGTTTGTTTTACGGTGACCGGAATACGAAAGCGCCGTGCTTTCGTATTTCGCATCGACGCTGTGCAGGTGCCTCCGTCCTTTCTCGCAGTTCCGCCTCGCACGAGTGGCGTTGCACCCAACTGAGGACTCGGCACGTATATCGTTGCGTGAAGTTGCCTTGGCCGCGCTGAGAGGGCGGCCACGCAATTTCTGGTCATGTTTTCTCTAGTTTTGTTCCTCCTCCTCTCGGTCTTTGTCGGCGCACTCCTCCCAACGCTGCACATAAGCACGCCGGATCCCAGCGCGCTAAGTTCGCGCTCTGGAGCCACAGTTGGCTCGTTTTGTGTGTTCGTGTCCCTCGCCCATTGCTTTCGCGATGTTATTTCAACATGTTCCGTCTGCCCGGATCAAATAGCCCGGTGGGCGTCCTCGCGTTCCTCTTTGATCTAACCCAGACAAGTGCTCCGAATGGAGTCTATTTCTCAGTCATTAAAAAATTTGCGCGCCCGCGCCGATTGCTGACAAGCTTACAGCGCCGGGTTCTGCCGGCAGGCATAGCAAGGTACGAATGGTAGGGAAGCTCCCATAGAAGCCCGTACGTCCTGCAATGGCGGCTTGGATGGAATGAATGAATGAATGAATGCTATGAGCGTTCCCTTTGAATGGGGCTGTGGGTTGCACTAACAAGGTCTTGTTATTATTTCGCATAATGTCCTAACTATGTTTGAAGAAAGAAAAGAAAAAAGGAAAAGAATTCTTATCTTCAGACCTTCCTAACCACTACTGGGAACTCTGTGTTTGTGCGCCTCCGTTGTCTGTGGTCTCCCAACTTTTCCGTCGCCAAGACTCCGATCGCTCCTTACTAATCTCTGTAGCGGACATGTTTACTTTCCCTCTGCTATCATCGAACCCGAGGGCTCCGGTCAGGCCGGAAGAGTCTAAACCGACCGCTGGGCAGATATCTTCCAAGTCCAACAAAACATGTTCCATCGTTTCCCTAGCTTTACCGTAGAATGCACATGCTCCTTTTTCGTTGTTGCACCTCGCTTTACAAGTACGCGGTCTTAGGCATCCTGAGGTCGCTTTGAAAAGTAAAGCGTTTTTCTTTGAGTTATAAAATGTTTCTTTCCTGAGCTTGTGGAGGCACGGCAGCGCCATCTACATTTCTCGGGGCCAACTTCTCGGTGAAGGAAAAAAAGAAAAGTTTGCCCTTCGAGGCTTGCGATAAGTCGTCTACTGCGCCAGCACACAACAGTGCAAATGAAGGGCAAGTGAGAACATTCGCCACAACATCGCGTCACCATCCATTACCAATAGGAAACCAACAAACACTGACAGCACGCCATTTAGTTAATTTTCTAAGTAAAATAAACAAACACTGACACCAAGGACAACATAGGGGAAATTACTTGTGCTTAATAAATGAAATAAACAAACGATAAATTAATGGAAATGAAAGTGGACGAAAAAGCAACTTGCCGCAGGTGGGGAACGATCCCACAACTTTCGCATTGGGCCCCTCAGTTAACCCCCTTTCTTCTCATTCATCCATTACCAAGACACCCACGTGTATTTACAGCCCTCATTCTATACCAGCGGGGATAACGCCGGTGAGCCTTGAGAGGTTTGCATGAATTCAGAGCAATGGATTCATCCAGAGTTCGAACTAAGTACCACCTGCATGTGTATTTAATGCCACCACAGATCTGTTATTCTGGTGTTATGATAAAATTAACATTACATTGAAATAATTCACAAAAACCGCGCTTGAATCTTCACTATCCCTGCATGCACGCCTGTAGCTTTTCTCTGGTAGTGAAGGCATTGCTAAAGCATATTATTTAGTGAAAAGACAGCCAAACATAGTTACTGATTAAGTCTTATAAGCTATATACTATATATATTGTCATTATTTTTTATGGCTACGCTTACGAGAGTTCTGACGACTTCATATTTTTCAATACCGTAACACGATCTCGGCATTTCTCAACACGCATCACAGCAAGCCTGCGCAGTTTCGTACTGATAATAATTCGTGCGTGGAAGCAAACGGCCTGTGACGTCAAAAATTTTTTTTTCTCAGTTGTTTGCCCGTCGAGATGCATTCGCGCTTCAATCGCACGACCAAATCGATGTCGCTGTTCATTGGTTCGTAACTGCATTTCAGCCTCACCTTAGCGATCATGTGAATTCACGTACCCTGGACATGAAGTGAAGCGCTCGTTTGCCCTCATCCTTCCGGTGGTCGAGTATACGCGCGTTTCAGCGGCCGCCCAGATTGCGAGTGGATTTCGCCATGGAGTTTCATACAATAGTTGCTAGAGGGAAATATGGCGCTGTGACTGTTCAGCCACCATGGGAACGATGGTCACTCCATTGATTTGTCTGATCTTTGTGCTTTTCGGATTCAGACGTTCTTGTGGCTTCGTTCATTTTTCGTTTATCTGCCTCCTTCGTTAGCCTAAATTTCAAAGCAATCTATGCATTTTTGTTTGTTTGTTTGTTTGTTTGTTTGTTTGTTTGTTTGTTTGTTTGTTTGTTTGTTTGTTTGTTTGTTTGTTTGTTTGTTTGTTTGTTTGTTTAGATCCGGGAGGCAATAAGCGTCTACGGAAACGCATAATCGCTGCTGATAACAGTGGTTCCGCGTGTCCATGCGACAAGGCAATATTGAAAAAAAAAGAAGAAATAAACATGTCCGTGGCGTAGTCAGTTCAATATCAGGCTTCTGTGGTATATATAGCTCCCGTGTTCGAACGCTGTCGTCGGATAATTTTAATGCTTGGTTAATAATTTACAATGCAGCACTTTCTTAAATGTGACCAGTTTGAAAGTTCCGATGCGGCTTAAAGTAAGAAGGACAAAGCTTAGGCAAATTTATGTGCTACTCATCATTCCCACGCTGGCCGGGCCGCTCTGCTTGCAGCTGCCGTAGACACTTTCGCCACAAGTTCCTCTCGTAATTGTGTGAAACAAAACAAACAAACAAACAAACAAACAAAAACACACAAAAAAGCATGAAAGGCTAGGTGAGTTATTTTCAAGAAACGTGCGCCCAGCTTGGGTAGTCTCTTAAGCGTCGTAGCCGGCGCTTAGCTTTCTTTTTCTTTTCCGTGGTTCTTGTCTCAATATGTTTTCCTTTGCTTCCTTTACAGTGGGACGCAAAGGCATGCGATAACCAGAAACATTCCCTTGACTAAGAAGATATTAGAGCACAAATAAAAATAAAGCAATGACCAAGTGACGCGCACATAGAAAGAAAAGAAGAAAAAAGAGAAAGGAAAGCAAAAACACGGGTGACACGCGAGGAGACGGGCTCTTAGACGAAATTCGTAGATTTCGCCCATTTTTTGGAGGCTACGCTGAAAAATTTACTCGCAAGCCCCTATGGGAGTCGTCTAAGTATTGTAAGAGTTGAGGAGGACGTGGGGATGAAAAACTTGGAAGGTTTATTTACATTATTTACAGTGAGAGTCAATTAACAGTCTTAAAAGTCATTACGGGCCGGCAGCAACTCGGACGCTGCGGCCCGTCGCAAGAAGCTCAAAAGAGATAAATCAAGGAATGCCCTAGGAATGCTCTCGGTCTGTGTCTTTTAAGCCCTTCGGTGACTCGAAGACACGTCACGTTCGGCCAATGGGAGAGCCCGCTCAGGTGACGCCATTTTCGGCCAATGGTAGGCGCCCGTGCGATGGTGTCACACACGGCGGAGAGGGTCGCTGCTTGGTCCCCAATTGTCCGAAGGCTTACTTCTCCCTGCGGCCTTGCCTTGCTGACTTGCAATGCGCCATCACAATAGGCGGATGGGGGCGACGCTGCCAGGGTTCCACAGTGCATTACACCCGTCCTGCTTCTTGGACCCAAGTTACCTGGAACAGTGCCAGGCTCTCGCTTCACTTTCGGGAAGAGTCAAGCAGGGAGTAGCTCCACCTGCGGCACACGAGGTTGGGGCCGCCAACTTGTTTGCACGTGCCGCGCCTCGGGAATGTGGTATACGTGCTTCTGCGCTCCTTAATTAGCTGTGGCGCCATTCGATGTGGTCTGGTGAACTCGAAGGAGGCTCAGGAAAAGGTCCCGTATCTAACCGTATGCGTAAGCATTGTGGTGCTTGCTCGTCTCGCGCGCAGGCCGGTGTCATTATCAATGTTATGAAACTTGATGCGACCAGTATAAACGACAATGCTACGGCGACACGACCTGCTGGGCGCACGGCGCAAGGTGCATTGATGACGCAAGCAAACTACTGCACGTGGCGGTGCTAGGTACGCTGATGCCGTTCCGATCATTACAAGCCGTTATCGCACTTTAGCGCCTTATCCATCCGCGTCGAACCATTATCAGCCGTGATCAACTGTAGTCTGGCGGCGGCTGCGTACGGCGGCGCCGCGCGGGCCCTATCTTGAAAGCGACCTGCGATGGGGACAGAGTTGGCCGAGTGCTGATGGCTTCGTGTACGCTGTGTTGTCGTCGCTTGGTTCGCGTTGAAGACAGGGGAAGCACGAAGGTCAATCAGCTCGCTGCCGCGGGCCCTATCTTGAAAGCGATCGTCCTACGTGACGGATGGACGGGTTTTCGCGTTTGGTAGGCATGGAAACATATGCCAACGCATTAAAAAAAAAAACAAGAACCTGCTTCGACGCTTGATTAAGAGACTAGCCAATCTGCGCGTACGTTTCTTGAAAATGACTCGTCGAGCCTTTCATCTTTTCTTCCGGTTAGATTCAACGGCAATAAAGTATAATAGACAGGCTACGCGTGTAATCAAGAGGTACTATTTGAGTACTGTCCCTTGAAACAAAGTTCAATAAAAGGCCCACTCAGAACAGACTCCATTGTTTTTGTCCAGCAGCATTAACCGATCGGTACACGCTCGGAATAAATTTCGAAACAGAATGTGAGCCGAGCAGATGTTCATAATATCCTCAAGTGTTAGTTGCGCTTTAAATTTCTATAGCCCGTTATTCTGAGATTTTCGTAATGTCGTCGTTAGTTTTCTGTATTTATTGATGCGACAGCATGAAATGGTCCACAGAGCAAGAAAGCCGGCGTTTCTCGTCCTCACAAGAAAAATACGGTACCTAAATTCCCACTGGCTGCGACGCCACGTCACGAGCACTGCTCGACAGAGCAGAGAGGGCGAAAGGGAACACCTGCCGCCGCGATAGCGCGTCAGGTGTTGCGTGAGGGGAGGGGGCATCGATACAACGCCGTCAGACTCACTCTGGGAAGCCTATGATATACCCCCGCGTTCCTGCCTATGCTCCTGTGCTCTTTTCTATAAAGTTTACTCTCTCCCTCTCTCTCTCTCTCTCTTCGCCGCGCAGTCTCTCGCCTGCGTTCTAACTGCACCTCAGTAAGTCCAAATCGAAAGGTGCCAAGCCAACGCCTCCTAGGTAACAGGCCTGCGAACTTTGCTTTATGACGTCATGCTACTTGGACCGAGATTTCCATTGTGAAGCGGCGTGACGAAAGCGGTCAGGTCAAAATCACCGCAGCTCACTCGGGAGCGTCCAGATTAGATTCTACGGCAATTGGGCGAGGTAGCATGACGTCACGGATCGAAGTGTACAGGCCTTGTGCTACCCAATTAAGCCTCTCAACGCGCTCATTTGCCCGCGAGTATTTTGTAACTAGAAGGACCGCTCAGCGGCGTTTAATTGGACATGACTGCTTTCACATTCACAACTTAGAAGTGCTTAGGGGTGCTCGGCTCTTTCTTTCCTTATTGTTAGTTTTTCTTTTCTTTTCTTCTCTTCTTTTTTTTTTACGTTCCCCGCTGTCGTTCGTACTGACCCGTGTTGGGCTTCCGAATATGTGCAGTGTGGCTTTGGCCCGTGCCGCGCAAATAGAGCCATGCTCCAGCAATATTTGTCTTCGATCAAGCGGGGCCTCCTCTTCCATTATTGACTGAGCTTTTCGCAAAAAAAGAAGAAAGTAAGGAAAATACGCTTAGGGACTGTCTGGAAGAAGCCGAAACTTTGCTTGCTTGCTTGCTTGCTTGCTTGCTCAAGAGAATCGTGCTGAGAAAACCTATCAGGTCTTGTCCCCTGTTCCTCCACTCGAGCCGCATAAGCACTGCGCGAGTGCGTGTAATTCACCGAGCCTTGTCCGCGCTCGCAAGCAGCCCGCGGCGCTTTCAGAGCGGCTTCAGCGGGCGCGCGCTTCGAGAATTGCGAATGCGAGCCTCCGCGCGGCGGACGTTGAAGCGCGTCAACATGCTCGACGCTGAATTCATCTCCGTGGACCCTTTCGGAAGAGCTAGACTACGACGTGCGCTTTGAATGTAGTGCAACGGAGAAGCCACCGAAATATTCATCGTGTACCCTTTCTTTCTTTCTTGTATTACTTTCGTTCTACGGTTTCTCGTACGCACGTGTTCGATAATGAGAAAAAAATCATTGTTTCGTCTAGCTTGGACAGTGAAGGAAAATAAGGTGCCTGTTCTGAATGACGTATTTAGAGTGTTAGCGAATCTTAAGAAAGAAATGAGAGAAGTATATATAGGCAGACCCTCTGCCAAGGGTTTGTCTGATCCCTCAGCTATTCCGTCTTAACAGCCTCCATGAAAATATGTAGCTGCAGGTTGTTGGCTCTCGTCGTTGTTGTTATTATTCTTGATGATGACGATGCTGACGACGATGACGATGACATCGTTTGGTCGTTGTCCTTGTTGTTCGGTGTTTGTTTAGATCGCGTGTAACACGGCGTATATCTAATGCAGCTAACCTCCCTTTGTTTCGCTCTATTCCTGCTTCCTCCTCCTCTAATGCAGCACCAGCCCTTTCAAATCACCGGGCATATATTTGGTCAATTGGACAACTATATCGAACTGTGTAGTGTGAAAAGTTAGAGAAAAGCGCTTGTGACAGGAGTGGCTTTTCAAGTTACGCAAAAAAAAAAAGCCTTAACGCATTGAGTTATCGTGAACAGATCTAGAAAGACATAGGAGTGGACGACTACGAGTATACATAAGGCAACAGCTATCAGAAACTTTAAACAGAAGTGAAATAGGACAAACATTGTGAGCGCCTACAATGACATGGTCGGTTCAACAGCGCCTCTGGAAGACCTTTTCGAGGGGGGCAGTCATAGAGCAGGGCGGTTAAAAAAGAAGCAAAGGAAGAGGTCATTTCTCAAGCGGTAAACGTGAGCGAAACAGTGGGCACACTGGCACGGAGGTTCTATGTCCACTTCTTTTTTTAAGCTGCATGAGGATTTGCCAGCCAATTCCTGACCACGAACGTGCCCGGTTGCACGTATCTCAGCGCCATTTCTTTTTCATTTTTTCTTACTGACATTGTTCGTGTACCCTGCTGCCACGCAGTTTCATTGTGAGTTTCGAATACTCTCCTTTTTAGGACGTCGTCGCTGTCTAGCATATGTTGTATTTATTTGTCCCTGCTCGCAGTGCGCACATGTAGGCAGCAAAGCCTTGGGAAGTAATCGTCCTCCGAGAAATCTCAGCCGAGAGTGCAGAACCCGGTGACGCGACGCCGGGCAACTGCGAAGTCATACACATAAGCGCCGCCTGCAGGTCGCTCGTAGCCCGCGACTCCTTGACGGGGACGAGGCTTCCCATATACCGTGGTTGAATGCCCATAAAACTTAACGTCCGCCCACGACGGCGGATGCGTGGCAGAAATGTCTTCGTGCCGCACTTCCGCGTTTTACGAGCCATTGTGAGGTTTGTATGCGCGGCCGGGAGCTTTATAGTTGCGCATTCTGTTTGACGGTCGCCCCGTCGTTGACGCATGGACCCTGTGCTTGGGGCCCTTGCTAGCGCCGTTAGTGCGTGCGTGCCTCGGGATGCGAGGCCGTGGACGAAATGCGACGTTGATGCGATGGCCGGAAAAACTGTATACGATCTGGTCGCGGCGGTATTCGCAAGTATGAACAAACAAACAGAAAACGCCAGAGTGATCAGTCGGCTATAGTGTAACTTACTATATATAGTCACCGTGCCGGAAAAGCTTGCTCTCTGTCTCTCGCTCTCTTATATATATATATATATATATATATATATATATATATATATATATATATATATATATATATATATATATATATATATATATATATATATATATATATATATATATATATATATATATATATATATATAGACAGACAGACAGGGTATCCCAGCTAACTTTAGCCAGAATTTAAAGATATGCACATGCCACGTACTGGACAGAACAAACGTAATGTTGTTTGCCGTCGCTTGGAGATACTCAAACCATGTTTTTGGTCTGCCTAATGAGATAATTAGTCCTAATTAATCAGCTTCTCAAATATTATAATTGGATGAAAGTGTCAGGGAATTAAGTGTCAATGAAAAAACTGCAGAACGACATGAAAAACTCCCGATACAGCTTTCTGTTTCTCAATACGTGCTGCATAAAAGTGTTTTTCCGAGCGCTATAGAAGCCCGCAAATGCACGCAACGTTTTCGCGCGGTTTGCTGTTCGAGGGGCACGTTGCATGTATTCGCGGTTTGGAGAAAGTGCTGTCTCAGGCGCGGCTCTCATCGAGCGTGAGGACAACGCTTCCTCGTCCACGACTCATCGCAGTGTTGTGTTGTGTCCGTGTTATTCTCCAGTTGCAAAAAAGTAACGTTTATTTTAGTTTTTTATTTTTTTCGCTGACGCTTTGTTTGGAGTCACATGTCCTTCCCACGTGTATTTCCCCTTTCCGACACTTCGGGAACGATCGTGTCCTGTATTCTCGTTCACCCCGATGAAGGCCGGGCCACCGGCCGGAACTTTCGTAAAATAATAGCATTAAAAGCATCCATATTTTTATGATTATTTATCCGTATCCCGGCCACGGCGGCCGCATTTCTATGGGGGCGAAATGCGAAAACACCCCTGTGCTTAGATTTAGGTGCACGTAAAGAACCCCAGGTGGTCAAAATTTCCGGAGTCCTCCACTACGGCGTGCCTCATAATCAGAAAGTGGTTTTGGCACGTAAAACCCCAAATATTATTATTATTATTGTGATTATTTATCCGGGTTCAGCGCACACACACACACACGCACACACACATGCGTGCGCGCGCGCGCTGCATAGAATGTAGAAGCTCGATCTCTCTGACGCATGCGGCCGCTGTTTAGCGCCTGCCAAAGCTTGACGCGAGATGAAGCCTTGTCTTTCGGAACGCCGTCTCGTTTTAGCAGTGACGAAACGCTTAAAGGAATAGCATACAAAAAGGCATCGCTACAACATCGCTGGTCTATATGCTGCTGTGTTTTTTGGAACAAATGGTCCGATCAGCATTTGCATGTGCTCCTCTACGCGTTCGGGCTTATTACTGCTATCTCAGACTTTCCGATTCATAAGCCGACCGCTGGATTCACGTTTTGTTAATTGTCGAGCGGCCGTGTCCCGTACGCGTAATCCCTTACGCGACTGCGGCCCGGTGCACACAGTATGCGAATCATTAGAGTGAGCTTTGTGGTCTTGCATGACTTGAAGAAAGCTAAGCGAAGTTGATTTCCCGTGAGAAGCTGTAGACAGTTTCTGTGCTATAGGCTACTTCTGTGTTTTGTGTTAGATAACCTCCCGGTCTTTCCGTGTATTCCTGCTTCATTCCTTCCTTCCTTGTTCGCTATATGTGGTTGAGAGTTCAAATAGCTGAGGTGTTCAAACTCGCGCTTTCATTTCTTTCCTTTTTCTCTTTGCAGGTAAGTCCTGGCGAATGCCCCTGCCCCGAGGGTGAACAATGAAACCTTCGGTTGTTGTTGATGATCTTATGCGTTTACATCGCAGTCACTGTTGCCGAAGTCTTCGTTTGGGTGAGTCGCAGAACGTGTACGGTCTCTAGATAAGCTGCTGGTAACCCTGCCCGCAGCTTCGATATTGCGACTAATACCGTCGTTTTTCCGTGGCATGTAACTCTCGCTCCGAATATTTACTAGATAGATTAGGTACTGCAAATGAGCTCTGCACGTTGCTACGTTTGCAAAAAAAAAAAAAACACTCATCCGCCATGGCATCAGCAATGCAGAGGCATATGAGACAGCTTCTAGAACACCATGATGGCTAATGAACTCGATAATTGGCGTAATCTCCCGCGAAGAACGTATGACGTTCGGCTCAGCCGAACAATGACCTAGCCATGTTGCTGGAAGTTTCGCAATGGTATGATGCTTCTTAACAACTTTGCAATATATTGGTAGCACTGAAGCGGTACATTTTGAATCCATGGTCGCTCTGTTGATAACGCTGCGGAGAAAAGTTTTGGCAATCCAATTTCAAGAATCCTTGGTCACAGCGTGAAGTAAGCACGTTGGGTGTGCCTGTGACTGTAAAAACGTAAATAAGAAGCTTGCGCAAATCTTTCGACGTATAGCCCTCATTGTCTTTGTATCCCTAATGTTATCGTTTTCATTAAAATATGGTACATGCATTACGCTTCTGTTGCGAACATCATGTATAACTCTCGCTGGTGGTTGCAATAACTGGGTGCTCGTTTATGAATGGTGTTTGTGACGTGGCTCTGCGATAATGTTGTTTAGAGCCTTTCGAATGAGCCTGTGGGAGTGTCTTACCAACGTCGCAGAGTCCTCCATTCCCCACTAATAGGCATAAAGAATAATGATAAAGGACTAATGTATTTGAAAAGTAATTTAATTCCGCTTTATGAGAGAGAGAGATCAACATTGTCTACAAAGGGTTCCTTAGCTGAAACGCCGGAGCTGGCAATCACGTTGCTATGCGAATCTTTGACCTTTTGGAAATTCCCTAAATTTGCTGAGATTTCGCAATCTGCAAAAAAAAAAGAAAGAGACATAAGCCCCCCGTGTTGAACAAATTGAGCCATTGTTCGAGCATCCTTTCGTTTATTCATACCGATTTTCTTCGGATAGCTATGGCTCAATGGATGGATACAACTTTATTAGCTAGGGCTCAAACATCAAATAAATGCGACGACAGGTCGGCGCCTTTCTTTTTCGCGTTACGTTTTGTGGCCACAGATATGGCTGGGTATCGCAAAATCATAGATAGGAAAAACTCCAAGGGTGAAAAGGATAGCGAAACCAGAAAACGCTATCGAAAGTCAATAGCACAATGGGCAAAGATAAATAACATAGTAAGTCCGTCTGTTACGCAAGAAAAAAGAAAGTCTTCAAAAAGAAAGAAAGTCTTCAAGAACAATGCAAGCGTCATGCGAACATCGAAAAAATTAAAAATGAACATTTACTAGTGTTCACAATGACTTTATCAATTTACTGTATGTCCACGAAAAAAAATCCGCGACGCCTCGAAAGGCAATTTGTGTTTCGGGGGCATTTTTTGCACAGATGATATAGTTGCATGTTTTTTAGAGCGACGTCCGCCGTCAAGTGTTGGCCGAACGATATGCTTTGGGGAAGGGCGATCGCAGAATTTCGCTTGCGCTCTTATTAGAGGCCTCAAGATGGAAGTGTGTTATTCGCCAATTTAATTAAAGGTACCTGTATGGTATAACCCTATGTTCTTGGCTCTGTCGCTTATTGTCACCGCAACTTGTCCATAATCACGATAATTAAACCGGAAAGGCGAATCATTTTTTTAAACACAGCCATTCGTGCAGGTAGTTCCTGCCGCACTGAACCACTTATTTTAAGAAAAGGGGAAGAATATAGAGCTCGCATCGAGCTCAGGTGCAATGGTGCAAATCGAACTCGAGTGCAACGGTAGTCCCGATGCTGCCATTGCATCTGAGTGAGTTCAACAGGATAGCATAATCATGATCAGTTCACCCACGACTTTGATTACATTGCCTCTGAGATCGGCCCGTGTTGCACAGCACATTGGAGCTCTCTCGCGCGGTCAGGTGACGTGATCTGTAAGCAAACCGGCCGTGTTTGCTTACAGGGCCTCCAAGATCAGCCTGCTTTCTTATGCGTCGGCGCAAGCAACGAAGTCCGGTGGGTAGTGTCTTGCGCAACGATATCGCGTAAGAAGAAAGCCAACCAGTTGTGCGTCCGAGTACCAAAGACCAGCAGCGCCGCGCGGACCTCCGCGTGATACTAGTAGCGGCAGGAGTGACTTTATATCCAATCGACCCGCGCCTGTGCCCTCCCGGCTCTGACAATGTGCGAGCGAACAGCACGCACTGTGCAAGAGATGACTGATGACCAGCTGACTGTTTACTGGCGCGGCCGTCGTCGGCACAGAGGACAATGGACAGCTGACAGAGGCACATCGCGCTCGCCCTGAGCGGCCACCGTGCCAACTGGAAAGCAGCGATCAGGTTGCGCGGGGCAGCAGCCAGCAACAGGTCAACGCCTTTTGTTCGCTGCATGCGCAGGTGTGCTTACCGGTTGTTGCAGAACGCCTCTGGCGTGGCTCTAATGAAACGACGCGTTCAACGGACCAATTTTAATTAGCGCCCGGAGTCCCGGAACGACGTCACCCCGTGTCTCGTGCTCGATAATATTCCAACTACACTGCTTTCTTTCGCAAGCGTTGGCATAACCGGACAAGCACGAAAGACGGCGGGCACTGTTGAAAACTAAAAAAGATAAATAAAAAAACAATAATACCCACATGATCCTGCCAGCGCTCCCAACATGGCAGAACAGCATACAACTTCCAAAGTCAAACTGCTGTCTTAAGCGCAAGCTGAAAAACAAAGCAAAAGAAAGAAAGAACGACAAGTTAATTGCCGCGAACTCAGTGCTCTGACCTGCGCAGTGCTTCTTCATCGAAGCGCGCCTATGCTGTAACTCGACACGCTCACCGCATTTCTCATCAGCGTTCAGAATTTTGGTCCAGAAGATTTGCTTGCAAATGCAATCATTCGTACGAGAACAAGATCAAGAATGTTGCTACAGAGACCTAACACGTACAAGAGACGTGCGTTTTGCAAGTACAGATCGGCTAGAAGAAAGCGCCGTGATCCCTGTTCCTTAGTCGCTGCTCATTATCCGTTACTTCGCAGTACAGTAAGGGCCACCATCTGTAAGGGCCATCGTCAAGGACACCCCCGAGGTAATTAGAGTGCCTACCAAGCTCAAGGAGTGCGACGATTAAATGTGTTGATGCAGTGGCATGAGCTCCAGTGCCGACCATGACCTCCCATGACGGCCGTATGCAGCTGCTGGCTGGCTCAAGCATGAAACACGTCGGTGTTTCAAAAAAAACAAAAAAAGAAGAAGAAGAAGGAACGAGGAAATCGAGCGTCGGCGAGGAAAAGTTAGATCTGTGAGCGCACAGGGAATCCAGTGAAAGATCGAGGAGGAAGTAATAGATATGACGGCGAACGGTTGGAAAAAAAATTTCCCTGCACGCGGTAGCGGTGACGTCGATTAGGATAGTAAACATGCATGGCTGAGAAACAGTGTTTACTGGTAGGAAATTCCTGTTTTGTTCGTCGTCACTGAGTCATATTGGTCACATCGGTTTCTTTCACGTTGGAAAACCTTGAAAAGAAAACGAAAAAGAAAGCGTCAGGAGCGACTTCGACCTTCAAGTGCTGTCGGGGCGTTGAGTAAAAGAAGCTTCCAAGGGGGCTTCAAGTCGCATCAAGGAAGGAGTCGCATAGAGTGAGTGCATTTCTGTGCTTCATTTTTTTCCTGGGGAAATGGCCTCGCATGGCGAGCTGACGAAGCTGCACTGAACGTGAAATAGAGACTTTCAAATGTTGACTTTGGAGGCGTGAACCCTAAACTTCACAACAATGTCAAGCGTACAGATTATGGAGACTACAGACTATGAGGTCAGTAGACAATGAGGCCAATAAGAATTGTAGAATTGATAATGTAGTAATGTAATGTAATGTAATGTAATAATGTAGAATTGATAAAGCACAGGGAAATGAAAGTGGTGGGAGCCGAACCCACAGCTTTCGCATATTTTTGTGACTATACCAAGAATCGGACTCCACCTCCTACTTCCCGTTCACTACTTCAAATGAGCGACATGAATGGAAAGGTAGTAGAATAAACACGAGAGGAAAGAAAGTCACTCGGAATTGAAATGCTTTGAAAAAAATATGCATATGTTAGTTTATAAATTCGTTTTAAGCTGAAAGATCTAACTCTAGCCGCTGGCATTACGTTTATAAGCAAATATATGTGCTTGTTTTACGGAGTTTGCTGATCGCTCATCAACGAAAAAAATCGATAAGCATACGTGGTAGCTTAAACGTCATTTGTAAACATTGAACTCCTGCGCGTAACAAGTACTGTTGCATATGGAGACGATCCCACCGCTGCCACCCGTTGTTGCATTTGGAGACGATCCCACCGCTGCCACCAGTTGTAAGAGGTTGAGGACGATCCTACCGCTGACATCCAGTTGTTGGATCTTTTTTGGACGAAGGTTCATCCCACCGCTGCCACTAGTTGTTGCATTTGGAGATGATGCCACCGCTGCCACCAGTTGAAGTATCTGGAGGACAATCCCAATTGCTGTCCCCCAGATTTTTGGGACCTAGCCGTTGGGTGCGGGAGTTGGCCGAGGTTGAGGAGGACCTTGAGATGAAAACTGGAGGTTTATTTACATTATTTACAACGAGAGTACCAAGAAATTAACAGTCATAAAAGTCATTACGGGCCGGCAGCAACTCGGACGCTGCGGCCCGTGGCAAGAAGTTCGAAAGAGATGAATCAAGGGATGCTTCCTTGCTGCTCCCGGTCTGTGTCTTTTAAAAGCCCTTCGGTGTCTCGAAGTCACGTCACGTTCGGCCAATGGGCGAGCTCGCTCACGTGACGCCATTTTCGGCCAATCGGCGAGCCCGCTCAGGTGTCGTCATTTTTGGCCAATGGTAGGCGCCCGTGCGATTGTGTCACACCCGGCGCACAGGGTCGCTCCTTGGGCCCCAATCCGCCTTTTGCGACGCCGAACTGCGCATGCGCAGTGCCCTAGCGGCTGAGGAGCGAAGCGATTTGGCAGGCGCTAGAGCAGACGGCGGACGGCCGGGGCATTCTCAGCTGCGCTATTCTCGCTGCCGCGCGCACGGCAGGCCTTCCTAACATATTGACATCGAAATTTGGCGCGATGCCAATGTCGTGTGTCGCGTACGGCTGCAGTTCACGTGACAGTCCCAGCAGGACAGTGCGGTTTTTCCGATTTCCGTCGGTAAAACGAGATCGACAGCGCCGTGAAGCCTGGATTAGGGCTGTGAAGCGGCAAGATGCGCAAGGGCGTCCATGGCAGCCGTCAGCAGCATCTCGACTCTGCGGGAAGCACTTTGTGACAGGTATGCATCCACATACGTAGTTCTCTGTTTTTGTCGTTACTGACTCATACGAATAATCTCGAGAAAGACGCAAATGTGTTTGAGCTTGCGAAACAAACGATCTCTTGCTCGCGCGAGCCGGCCGAGTGAAACGCGGTGCTTTATTTTTTTTTATTCTTTTTTGTCGTCATCTCTGTGCGGCCGCCGCGTTGTGCTTTACTTTGTTTTTTTGCTGTCACCTCTGTGCGGCCGCCGCTAGAACGCAGTCTTTAGCAACTTTACACCGTGCACACTTTTACTACTTCATAAGCGTTCAGCGAGTGCTCGTGATGTCGGCGTAGTTATCCGTTGGAGCCAAGCGCGCCTGCACTGCCGGGCAGATTTGGAAACGGCGTGCACTGTTTAAGTAGCTGATGGTGCTAGTTAGCAATCGCTGCTATTTGTCGTTTCATCATTCTTGTCGACACCGAGTATAGTAATATTTCTTGAAGAAAGCTTATGTTCGTTTAGCGAATAGCGATGTTGTACGGTTTGTACTATGGCTCATTTTCCCGTGCTGCGCTTTCTGGAGTCGAGTGGCGCGTCTTATTGTGTAACGGACACATTCCAGGGGCACCTTCACTGTCACCCAGACATCCGGACTTCATACCGACGCTGTTCGTGTATACAGACCAGTTCAGAAAGAAGGACGCGGTCGACCGCCATGTTCGTACCGCGGCGCGTTCCAAGAGGAAAAAAGGCGCTCCACCAACAGCAGGTATCACCGGTTCTGGGCATACTGGCCATTTTCTGGCATTTTTGTAGGTGTACATATACTTTATGTGGGTAAAACACGTATGCGAACTGACATTCTGTTGGCCTCCCCATTACCTGTGTATGTACGCCAAGCACTATGGCACACTATAAAGGAATATATGCAGTGGTGAAACGTGATATTTGCCCTAAGAACTACACTTCATGCCCTATCCGAGTCATGCGTTTTTGTGTGTACTCATACTATTTTATTACTCACTTTACGTCACAGGTACAGAGGTTTCAGGTCAAGGAGGAACTTGTAAAGGCCACAGTGATGGAGAACCAGACACGTCCTGTGTTCAGGGTGAGCAGTGGCTTTTGAACTAATGGCAAGCACACTGTCACATTATGCAGCTGGAAATGTTTTCTGAGGCTCACCTTATGTTGCTCATTGCGAGTCTTGCACGTTTGCGACATATGAATTATCCATAATTTGCTTTCAGGTGACCAGGTCATTAGAGTAGTGCACTCCGCACAAAGTGCGAATGCTCAGAGTAAATGTCAGTGTTCAATGAATTGTGTCTAAAGCAATAGCGTCACTTTATTGCATTTGTTGATGCAAATGCAGGTGCAGACTCTTCATTCGACGAGGAAGGAGCAGCTGATGCACTCTTGCTGCTTGCAACATCCCCAATGCTCACTGAGCCACAGGAGGTCCTAGAGCCAACGCCCTTAAGCAGAGAGGAGAACACTGACCACCTATTAACTGAAAATGTGGCATTACAACGGAAAGTCAGGGACCTAGAACTGCAATGCAGAAAGCTAAAACGCTGCACGTTTTCTGTGGATACTATTCACAAATCGTCTTTTAAGTTTTATACAGGACTGCAAAGTAAGGAACAGTTTGAAGCACTCTTTAAGCACATTGAAAAAAATGCAGAACGCATGGTTTATTGGGATGGAGGAAAAACACAAGCAAAGGAAAGACAGCTCTCCAAGCGCGAAGAACTTTTCATGGTGCTGTATAGGCTCAGGACTGGTGTTTGTGCCAAGGAAGTGGCTCGAATCTTTGGAATTTCTCAGTCATGCCTTAGTCGCATCTTTTGTACATGGGTAATTTTTCTTGATAAAGAGCTCTCAGCATTGACAAGGTTTCCCACATTAGCAGAGATCAAAAGGCACATGCCAATGGCATTCAGCGACTTCTCAAACACTAGAGTCATCCTTGATTGCACAGAGGTGAGAATCCAAAGACCTTCAAAACTACAGGCACAGAGGCATACTTTCTCCTCGTACAAGCATTATAACACGTTCAAAGCACTTGTTGGGGTAACACCAGATGGCTACGTTTCATTTGTGCCAGATTTGTGGGGTGGGCATGTTAGTGATAGCGAAGTTGTCGAAAAATCGGGCCTACTGGGTTTATTAGATGCGGGGGACGGTGTCATGGTCGACAAAGGCTTTAGGTTGGAGGGCGTTTTTCCACCATCTATTCAAATCCACATGCCACCATTTAAAATGGGGAACCAATTGTCAGCTAGTGACGTGATTGCCACCCGAAAAATAGCTGGCGCTAGGATCCATGTTGAGCGAGTCATAAGACGTATCAAAGAATTTCATTTTTTAGACAAACCACTGCCAATCAACATGCTCGACATTATTGACAGCATTTTTAGGACTTGCGCCTTTTTGTGCAATTTTCTACAGCCAATCATTTCAGTCAATAATGAGAACAAGTAGCCAGCTCGCACATCTCTACTTCAAGTGAGCCTCCTTTACCATGCTTATGACCAGAAGAGACCAGACTGTGTAACAACAGTGTACTCTCATACTATATCACGTGTACTTACGACGACGCTGTCTACTGTGCTACCTTCTGAGGAAATTTGTATTTTCCATCTCTGAATAAATGATACTGCTTTTTCAGTTATCTTCCATGTACACTGCACATTTATTTTGTTATGTCTATAGACGTAACGGCTATAGTTATCACCAATGCTACACAATTTGCTTAGGCCATGCTATTTCTTTTCATTTTGCCATAGAAAACAAAATACTTCGAAACAGTTTAGCCGAGCTACGAGCCGAGTTTGAAGCTTTTAAGCGCACGGCAAACAACAGCACATCACAGCAACCCATACAAATTGCGGACCACACTTCCAAATCACCACCACAAACATCACACAAATTGCGGACCACACTTCCAAATCACCACCACAAACATCACTGCAACAAAGTACCGCGTCCAGCACTCATTCGTTAACGCTGCAACAGTTAGCACAAAACACGCAACTAATGTTCGCAGAGCTACACAAACTCAAACGAATGGTAGAAGATGTGCAAACAAAAGCCGCAGCCGTCCCCCGAAAGAGGGTCAGTCAAAGTCCGGGAGCTCCTACCAGGACTCCGAAAGCTATAGAGCACACTGATAGCGACAGTAATATCCATGGATAATATGGCAAGCAACACAAAGAGCGGACACATTGAAATCTGGCAATGGAATTGCTGCACGCTATGCACTAAATTGGCTAATTTCACGCACTACATAGAATCGGCGCCAATCCCTCCCGACGTTATCTGTATTCAGGAAATAGGGAAACAAAATCAAAAACTCAAAGGCTACGAGCTTTATGCTCACCCTGACTACCCTCAAGTAGCCACCTTTGCCAAGAAGGATGTCGCGATTAGCGTAAATTATTTTTTCCGGGAACCTATTCAGCACCAGATAATCACGATTTGGCCGCAGAAAAGGGGCAAACCTAAAACAATTATTGTCAGCGTTTATAGTTCTCCCAGAGAACAACAGGCGGATTTTGGAAACGTGGTGGCCACCCAGTGCGACTCGCTCAAGGTAGGGACAAATTAATATTGTTAGGCGACTTTAACGCGCTACGGACTTTTTCAGCTAACTCAACCGGATCTCCCAACGCGAATCGGGAACAGTGTGTCCCAGGACACTTCCCCCGACCTCACGTTCACCAACAACGAAAGTGAGACGCGATGGACGAACCTAGGTGAAAACCTAGGAAGTGATCACTATATCTTAAGCATATCGGTTAATGCAGCCAGGATTCGAAGAGCTATTGGCAAGGCAAGGCTATCCGACTGGACCAAATTTCGTGAAAAACAGAAAACAATCGGCAGCATAACAGACGTAGGAGAATGGGCCGAGCAGATCCGAGTTATTCACTCTAGGGTCACCAAAACAATTGAAACGACAACGGAGGCTCCAGCCGTGGATCATCACCTGTTGCATCTCTGGGAAGCCCGGAGAGGCCTCACAAAAAGGTGGAAAAGGCAGAAGCTTAATCGTAAACTCAGGATACGGATAGCTCAGCTAGCGCAGGAAGCTAACGAATACGCACAAAAGCTAAGCGACAGCAATTGGTGTCAGTTCAGCGACTCGCTTCGGGGCACGTTGACTACAAAGAAAACATGGCGCATTCTTCGAAGTATGATTGACCCGGGAGGAACAAAAACAGTCGCGAATCGCACACTTAAGCTGCTTGAAAACGAGTTTGAAGGTCGGGAAGCTGACATCATAGACAAAATTAAAGAGATATACGTAGGTACTGTACCGACCGGGCAATCCACCAAACCCGTTTACGAAGGTCAGGACCAACCGGAACTGGACGCCCCCGTAACCTTTGAAGGTTTACGCAGCGGCACACTCCTTCAAGAAAAACACAACCCCAGGGGTAGATCAGGTCACGAACGCAATGATTCGCAATCTAAGTGATGACACGCTAAAGAGCTTGACCAAATTCTTTAACGACACGGTCTGGACAGAGGACGGCGTCCTTCCAAAAGAATGGAAGGAAGCAAAAATTATTCTTATTCCAAAACCAGGTAAGCCTCGTAACATCAACAACCTTCGACCCATCTCCCTAACGTCGTGCGCGGGGAAACTCTTTGAAAAGGTTGTGCAGGTCCGGCTCTCGAACCACATAGAGCTAAACAACATGTTCCCCTCCAACATGTTCGGTTTCCGAGCCCACGTGTCAGCACAGGACATTTTTCTACTACTAAAGCACGAGGTCCTGCACCCCAACAGAGGGTCGGAAGATAAATTTGTACTGGCATTGGACATCAAAAAGGCCTTCGACAGCATCTCCCACCACGCTATTCGCGGTGAACTGTGGATCGCGAATTTATAACTACGTGCGCTCGTTCCTCAGCCACCGCACGGCCACAATCGGATTAGGCTCCACGAGGTCCGACACCTTCAACTGTCCCGACAGAGGTCCCCCCAGGGAGCTATACTCTCTCCACTGCTATTCAATGTAGGGATGAGAAAGCTAGCCCTGGAGCTAGATAAGCACCCGAATCTCGGTTGTGCGATATATGCCGATGATATCACGTTCTGGGCTCACCAGGGGTCCTACGGGGACAAGCAAGAAACCCTTCAAAAGGCCATAGACGCAGTCGTGGAATACGCGAGGGCGGCGGACATGGCATGCGCACCCGAAAAATCGGAATTCATTCGGGTGCGTGCGAAGTACGCAAGAAAGGAGGACTGGGTGCCGCTCACTTTGACTCTCGACGGGGTGCCTATTCGTGAAGTGGAGACACTCACAATATTGGGGATGTGGATACAGCAGAATGCTGGAACATCTCACACCCTACAAAAACTAAAGGCGGTCACAGGAAACGTGGCCAGAATGATAAGGAGAGTGGCAAGAAGCAGAGACGGCCTAACTAAGGGAGAGACCATCAGCCTGGTTCACGCATTCGTAATTAGCCGACTCACATACGCCCTTCCGTATCAGGCCATTGTTTTGTCCCACCTCCTTGACAATGACTTCATTCTCTTTGTGGTGTACATATTGTTACGTAGGAAGACACCGACGAAAAGCTATTTACAAGTATATTTACAAGGCAATACGCCGCAGTTGACCAAGAGGCAACAGCCCGCGCTAGCTTCCAATCTTCGTCTTCTTCCTGCGCGGCTCTTCGTCAGTGGGAATACTACCCCGTAGCATTACCCCCGGCGGCAAAAGCGCCGTCCCGGAGCGACTAAAGGCTGGACTCGGAAGCAGTGTAGTAGCTCTTGAGCCTACTGACGTGCACGACATCACTGGACGCCAGAGTAGATCACGAGGTTGAGCTCAGAGGAGCAATTTCATAAGTCACAGGCGTCACCTGGCGAAGCACGCGGTAGGGCCCTGTGTATCGCGAAAGGAGCTTTTCGGAAAGTCCAACGTGACGACAGGGCGACCACAGGAGCACGAGTGCACCAGGCGAAAACTGTACGTCACGGTGGCGGGCGTTGTACTGACGCTGCTGCTTGGTTTGCGAGTCCGTCAGTCGAGCACGGGCAAGCTGGCGTGCATGATCGGCGAGGGCGATGGCGTCGCGCGCATACTCGGTTGTTGAGGTCGCAGCAGGAGGAAGTACCGTGTCAAGGGGCAAGGTCGGTTCGCGACCGTAGAGTAGATAAAATGGAGAAAATCCGGCGGTGTCGTGCCGGGAAGAATTGTAAGCAAAGGTGACGTAAGGAAGGGCAACGTCCCAGTCGTGGTGGTCCTTCGAAACGTACTTGGACAGCATGTCGGTAAGGGTACGGTTTAAGCGCTCTGTCAGGCCATTGGTTTGAGGATGGTATGAGGTAGTCAGCTTGTGTTGAATAGAGCAGGAACGCACAATGTCGGCGACAACTTTCGAGAGGAAGTTACGACCGTGGTCAGTAAGCAGCTGTCGCGGGGCGCCATGCACTAAGATAATGTCAGGCAAGAGAAAGTCCGCGACGTCAGTGGCGCAACTGGTAGGTAGAGCTCGCGTGATAGCGTATCGGGTGGCGTAATCAGTTGCGACGGCTACCCATTTGTTCTCAGAGGATGACGTGGGAAAGGGACCGAGGAGGTCTAATCCAACACGAAAAAACGGTTCCACAGGGACGGCGATCGGCTGGAGATGACCGGAAGGTAGCACCTGAGGCGTTTTCCGACGCTGGCAGGGATCACAGGCAGCAACATAGCGTCGGACGGAGCGAGCAAGACCAGGCCAATAGAAGCGGCGGCGGACGCGGTCGTACGTGCGGGTTACGCCAAGATGTCCTGCAGTGGGTGCGTCATGCATCTGAAAGAGCACAGTCTGTCGTAGATGTTGTGGCACGACAAGAAGAAGATCAGGGCCGTCAGGGAGGAAGCTCCTTCGGTACAGAATGCCGCCCTGGAGAACGGATGCGTCGGTAGGTGCAGAGCGCAGACGCTCGATGAGTACTCGCAGCGATATGTCTCGGAGGCGGAGAGTACTGGCGGAGCAATCGATGAGAGCAGAATGTGCGGAGAGGAAGCCGAGGATGATGTCGTGGGGACAGTGAGCGATGACTGTGAATAGCACGGTAGTGGAGCGATCGGCGAAGGAGACGCGGGCGGCACACATACCAATTACGGGGGCTGTTCCGCCATCGGCGATACGGACAACAGGCGTCGTGGCGGGCGTGATTATTTTCCTCAGCTGGTTACGAAGATCCGCGCTCATTACCGACAAATGCGCCCCAGTGTCTATGAGAGCTGATACAGGAACACCGTCGACTTGCACGTCAAGAAGGTTCAGATGGGTGGGCAACGTCAGGAGAGGATTTGGCGGCGTAGGGAGCAATGCAGTGTCACCTCGAGGCGCTGCATCGTCTAGTTTTCCGGCTGGGAGCGGCGTCCGAAGAGAGTCGGCGAATAGGAACGACGGGGCTGGGGAGAGCGAGATTGTCGTCGTTGGGGCGAAGGCGAACGAGAATAGGGTCGGTTCGGCGCAGGAGAATCGGTGGCGGCATTATCTGAGCGGGCAGCATAGGGACGAGAAAGGCCACCTGAGGGGCGAGAGTAGGCAGTATATGTAGACTGAAGAAGTAAAACGAAGGACACCGACCAACATAGAAGTGCTAAAAAATGAAAAAATCTAAAAGACGTTTCGGCTTCGCTACGGAAGCCTTGTTCACAATGGTATGACGGAAGGTTCATGGAAGCTTATGTATGCTTTAGAACGTGACGTAAGCAGCGCGTGTATGACGGGGGGAGGGTCCCCTCATTTCGATTAAGCGTGTGACGTGTTTTTTGGCAACGGGCCACAATATCGACTGGGATCGCTCGAGAATTATCGGCCAAGAAAGAAACCACAAATCGCGTCTGTATCTGGAGTCACTGGAGATACAAAAAACACGTCACACGCTTAATCGAAATGAGGGGACCCTCCCCCCGTCATACACGCGCTGCTTACGTCACGTTCTAAAGCATACATAAGCTTCCATGAACCTTCCGTCATACCATTGTGAACAAGGCTTCCGTAGCAAAGCCGAAACGTCTTTTAGATTTTTTCATTTTTTAGCACTTCTATGTTGGTCGGTGTCCTTCGTTTTACTTCTTCAATGCTTCATCCCGACCAGACGGGCTTCCGTCGAACCCTCGATTTATATGTGGACTGGTTCAGGGAACTCCAGCGACTGCGGCAGTGCCGAGAAATGTGCCCAATTCGATGGCAGTGAAAACAAATTGGCTTGTCGTCTGCAGTGCGCCATTCAGAGGGGTTGCGGAAATGTGGAGGGTAAGAAGGTGCGGGACGGGGTGGAATCGAAGATGCCGGGTGGGGATCAGGGCGATGGGCCGAGCAGATTGTGTGAATACCCATGTTGGCGAACTCCTGGCGGACAACTGCCTGGATCAGGGAAACAGTGACTGCAGGTGCATTGGAGGGGCTGGAGTCGAACGCAGCCGGATAGGCGGCCTCGATCTCACGCCGGACAATCCTGGTAACATCGCCAGTGTTGTTGGGACGAGGAGCGTCGGCACAGGAAGATGTCGCTGGGGTGTTGGGCAGACGGGCAAACTGTTGGTCGATACGGCGGCTTTTAGCGAATTCCAGGCGGCGGCACTCTTTTATAACTGCATCCACCGTCGCGACGTTGTTAAACACGAGCAAGTTGAAGGCGTCATCGGCAATGCCTTTGAGGATGTGGGAGACCTTGTCGGACTCAGTCATGTGTGCGTCAACTTTGCGGCATAGAGCCAAGACGTCCTGAATGTACGTGACGTAGGGCTCCGTTGACGTCTGCACACGACTGGAAAGCGCCTTCTGCGCGGCAAGTTGGTGACCGTAGGGGTTGCCGAACAAGTCTCGAAGCTTTTGCTTAAGCGAATCCCAACTGGTCAGCTCATCTTCGTGCGTCCGATACCAAACTCGAGGTGTGCCACCGAGGTAAAAGACGACGTTGGCGAGCATGATAGTTGGGTCCCACCGGTTATTGCGGCTGACGTGCTCGTAAAGGCTGATCCAGTCCTCGACGTCTTCCCCATCTTTTGCCGAGAATACGCCAGGATCACGGGGAGCGGAGAGGGTGATGTAGGTCGTCGAAGTGGCAGCAGGTGTCGGAGCCGGTGGAGTCGGGTTGGCGTCGCCGGGAGCCATGAAGGTAGGCTCGACGGACCGTCCACTGCGAAGCTCCGTGACGAGGTACAGGGAACGTCCACCTCCACCAAATATGTTACGTAGGAAGACACCGACGAAAAGCTATTTACAAGTATATTTACAAGGCAATACGCCGCAGTTGACCAAGAGGCAACAGCCCGCGCTAGCTTCCAATCGTCGTCTTCGTCTTCTTCCTGCGCGGCTCTTCGTCAGTGGGAATACTACCCCGTAGCATTATTTTTGCAGTAGGGGGCTCCTGCTTTCTGCAGGTTTTCAGATTCCTTTTGGCAGTGCCAACATACCTGGCAGAACTATACAGGGGAAGCCCTCTTCTAATTCGCTGGGTCAGCTCCTCAGCTAGCACAGCATTCCTATAGAAATTCAGTAGTGCTGGCAATATTTCCTGAGACCACATGGCCTCATCAAAGAAAATCCTTTCGACGTGTAAGGAGGATGCAATGGATGCTGCATTAGTCCACACAACGAAGTCGCACCAGCTAAGTCCTGTCACTGCCATTTGGCCCTGCAACTGGTAATAGTATTCGTGCTCCCTTTTCAATGTAATTTCATTACCTGTTGCCCTACAACAAAACTTTGGAGAAGCTGCAGCTTCTTCGATACTTTTTCCTTTGAAAGAAAACGGGCATTTAACTTCTAGCAGCCCCATGTCACTGCCCTCAAATACCAGTCTATCTGGGGATGCAGCAATAAAGGGATGCTCAGCATGCACGTGCAGGCCTGTATATCCCACAGTTATGGACTTATCCATGCAGGCCATTAGCTGTTCATATGCCTGAACGGCATCTGGCTCGTGCACATTTCCATAGTGCATGGCTTCAGTTTTATAGCTCCGCGGGTAAAGTATTTCTTTAACAATACTGTCAGGTTTCCGGCACCGCACAATTCTTTTAAACATTGAGGCAGTTAGCCGACCAATCCGCTCCATGTGCCAGGTTGGATTTGCAGCCTGTCCAATCGTCGACTCGAGAACAACTGCTCTGCTGTCCACCGAGAGGGCCTGTATAGCTGCAAAAAAAAACAGTATTGTTAATTTATAGGTTTAGAATCCGTTTTACAAGTCGTACAGCAAGCATTACATTGTATTAAAGCAATGAGAAGTAGCATGACGTCAACAAAGCATCACTTGTCATGGCAATGTTGAGCTATTTGGTGGGGATTCATCGTGGAAGGAAGGGGTGCAAACATGGACACAAGAGAACCAGACAACACAAACGCTGCAGATAGGAGCTAAGTGTACTAGAAATGAAGCTTAAAATGAGAGAAAGTTCAGCTAGTTGGTAGCGAATCGCACTAAAAGAAAGTAACGCATGCAAACATGGATACAAGAGAACCAAACTAAGTAAATGCCATGTTGTCTAGTTCTCTTGTTGGTGTTTGCACGCCTTACTTTCTTTTATGTTGAATCACTTGTCAGAAACTTAATACCATTAGGTTAGCTTTTATTTACTCCTACAAAGAAACCCCTACAGGCCTACTCAAAGAGGCTAAAGTACTTAGGTTGTGTCAAATGACACAACTGCATATTGCAACGATTAAAATGTAGGTAGATACTAATCTCCTACAAAATTGTACAGCTTACTTTCACAGTGACATAAGAATTTTTCTGCAGCTTGTAACTTGCATGTGCTCATTATGTTTTATTTTTTTTCGCTAATTATGCTGGTCAACATAGCTAAATCGTAGAGTTGGTTCAGTATTGCAAGTATTTAAACATGCCTAAAAACAAGAAGAGCAAGACAAATGTGCATGCTTTCAATTCCATGCTCTGCTAAAACACAGTCAACACATATATATGACAAATGCCGTGCATGAATCCAGGTGATGGACTCATGCTAAAGGTACATCCATTATACATTCACACAGTGCTTCACAAACATGCCATAGATGAAGCAGATATGTTTGAGGACCCTGTGGGTGCTCACACACATCGAGTTATGCGACAGCCCTGTAAAAGTTAAGAAACGACAAGACACTAAGTCTAAAACTGACTGCTGCATTATCTGCTGCTCAGTGGGATACTTGTGAAGGTGATGCCCAGAGACATAGGTGGGCATTCTTATATAAATGAGACAGCCTCAGAATGACACGTGCCAAGACAAAAAGTTGCGAAAAAAGTAATAAACAAGGAAGTGGACTTTCTTACCATCAAACCTCTCTTGTATGAGTCTTTGACAGGTCTCACTGTGGATGTCTTCAATGTCTGGGACCAGTGGAGTGTCTGAAGCTTCTGGTGCCACTTCACTGGGACTGTGTTCATCCTGGAATATAGTGCTTTACATTAGACAGCGCAGATAACATGCAAATGTTAGCTTAGTGACTACCTTGAATAGTAGTGCAGCTTGAAATATACGAAGCAGCATAGTAAAGATTTGAGGATTTTGTAAACAGGTCTTTGACAGCATCATATTGCGCCAGTGGTGAGAAGCGCAACAAAATAGGTTCAGATTGTGGTCTCATACCTGGCATGCCTTATTGCGCATGGTTGTTAAACAAGCAAACTAAGTATTGTACTTCTGAATCATTTTTCACATTTTATTTATTCGTACTCTAAATGCCTTCTTTCAGGGTGAGCAAAGAACAGTTTTGAAAGTAAGCAAACTACAAGCTTACTAGCATTAGGAAATTAAAAAAAAAAAACATTCAGATGCAGTGACATGAACTCGTGCTAACATGTGCTGTAAATCAAGAGCAAATGTAAATATGAAAGTGCAATAATGTGCATGTTGCAGAAGGGGATAGAAAAAACTCAAGCCATACGTAGAGGTAAACAGTAATCAATGCACATCAGATATGCCAACGCAAGATTTAAAATTCTTTAAAATTAGGTTCAGCAGCTCTGTGTAGAGAAGTTATTCCATTCAGCTATAAAGCATGGTATGAGAAATCAAGGGACACTTAATACACGTAACTAAGGAAACTATGTACAGATAATTTAATAAGACTTGCCCAGCATGCTATACTCACATGCTTTGCTGCATAAGTTGCAGGTGATTGGACAGTCTCGCATGATAATTATGTGAATCACATGTGGCTATAAGAAGTTATGAAGCAGGCACTGGGGAGTTCATCACCGACTTGATACCTACAGTATTACAGGAGGCGTCAAAGGTCTTGTCTTTTGTAAAGGCACACAGCATTTGAAAGCCCTTAAATGTATCACACTTTGGAATTCACAGTCCCTTACTGCTGTCATGGACAAGACACGCTATAGAATGGAAGTTGAACAGATGTTTGTGTCAGTTTAACAGTGTGCATGTGCATGAATGCTCTCGCATTATTTCAGTCATCACGAGATAGGTTCTGCCAGAATTTTTAAAATAACTTTGGCTTTAAAGAGGTTTAGTTGCCTCAATTAACCAAGACTTACATCACAGGTTTGCTGCATCATCTCATTGCTAAGCTTGCAGATTGTTTAGTGAGATAAAAAAATGGCTGTGGCTTAGCTAAGGTTAAGCCCAGGATGCGAAGCATACTAGCCTTTATTTTAGTTGTTGAACCACTGTTTAGCCTGGTGAACTGCTGTTGCTTGGCTATATTTGGTTCGGCTAGACGAAGAAACAACTCATGCGTTACTCTGCTTCGCCTTCAAGAGTGGAACGCGACAGCGTTCCCGTCGACCCGCCAAGGGATGTAAGACAATGGGCTACGGAGCAGCGACTACGCGCCCCGCATTGAACGCGGTGAGCGTCGAGCAACGCAGCGTTCGGCGCGGCAACGAAATGTGCGCCTGAGCAAGCGACGCACGCCTGAGCCTTAGAAACAGCTCGTTTCTAAGGCAACACCGCATTCACTAGAGGCGCTTTTGTACCGCTTTCAAGCATCGTACTCGTGGCTCAGTGGCAGCGTCTCCGTCTCACACTCCGGAGACCCTGGTTCGATTCCCACCCAGCCCACCTTGCAAGAGTTGAGCAAATCCACCTAGAAAATCAGTTTCTGTAGCACGCCGCAACCTTCGCTTCTCATTCCAACGAGCAGCTCTGCCTCCAGGAAGCATCTCACCTCGTGAGTGTCTAGCACAGGCAAGCGCAGCTGCTTATATACCGCTGCGAGCGACGGCGCGAGTTGGAGCCCCGTTTCACCTCTGTCGTGACGTCACGGTGTCACGTGGTATTGAAGGCGACACCGCCGCGCCTGAGGAGCTGGGTTGAGCTCTCGTAATATGCTTCGCATAAAACAAAGTCACCATATATAAACACTACTGACATTAGTGTTATACTGATGCAAACTGTACTTCGCATAAAAGCACAGTAAAAGGGGCTCTCAAACTGTTCCTGTCTGTCGTCACATGCTGATGGAACACTGCTAACTCTTATTTTAACAGATCACAAGCATGCAGAGTTAAGTGTAGCACTTACAAGTGATTCTCCTGAGTTTTCTTTGCTCATATAACGGAGAAGCAGGCAGTTTGCTGCCACCTTTTCGAGATCGGCAGCAAGCAGAGATGGGTCACTCGGTGAGAGCCCTGGCAGTGGATCAAACCGCCGCCTTTTCGCACCTTCATGTTTCCTTGTGTGAAAAGTGATGTCTTGCAGAGGCAGAGGTGGCTCATGCTTTTTGACTGAAAAAAAAAAGTTTTGTTTGTACAAGTACAATAACGAAATTTTAAGTGCTTCCTGTGATGTTTAGCCAACGACCACATCCATTGTAAGAAAATTAAATGTTGCAGTTTGGGATTATTTTTTCTCTATGCAGGTCTTGTAGTTAAGAATTTTTGAAGCGACACCAATATGTGTTCTTAATTAAAACCAGTAGCCTATATTTGTCCACATACCAATACTCATGTACGCTGTAAACAATGTAGCTGTGTGAATGAGTTGATATTCAACAGCTGCTACCACGAATGCAAACAATTTTACAACACGTTAAATGGTCAACACGGTGCCACAAAGAACCGTTTGCAGAAAGGGGCCGGAAGTGTGATCACAGATTTTTTAGGCACTTTTGCCGCCTCCTATGTTAACTAATGCTTGCTAAGTAGTAGCATTCTTACCTTGGGCAGGAACAATCCAAGCACATGGAACTTCCGTGCACGTTGCCGCATCCTTTTGCGCCAAGTGAATGGCATGAAGGATTAATCCAACAAAATGTTGGCATGTGCCGCTCAGGCTGCAAGAATAAAATGGAAGAGGAGATGAGTTTTCATGCTCAACAGGTATTCATCAAGGAAAAGATGGGATCAAGTGTTTATGAATTCGAAAGAACGGGTTTAAGTTCACGTCACTCAACGTGAAATACATGCGCCAATCTCAGACATGAGCCGCACACCACCACTCGCGCGTTGGCCTTGTAACACCATGTGCACACATTAACAGCACCATTGAACGATGCGATGCGGCTTGTCAGACAGCTATGCCGGCACGAAGTTAGGTACAACTAGCGGTTTTATAGTAAACAGCCAAACTTGGAAGTCATTCTCGTTATATGCCTCTAAATAGTGTACAGTCGCCCAAATCTTTAACTGGTGTGCGGGAGCGGCGACTTTTCCGTGCGTCAGCGCCGTTTGACGGGGCGAGGCTGGAAACAGCCTAGTAGACGATGGGCCCAGCTGAGCGCGCTTTGTCCGCATGCGCTTAGCCTCCCTCGCCCCGTCAAACGGCGCTGACGCACGGAAAAGTCGCCGCTCCCGCACACCAGTTAAAGATTTGGGCGACTGTACTGTGTGATACCGGCAATCCAAGGCTGTGTGCGGTCGCAGACAAGTATGCTGCACGACCGTGTTGATCGGTATACATGCAAATGCGCAAAAACAAGAACTCCCCGCTTTCTTCATTTACAGTATGTGTATTTGTTCAACATTTAAGCAACCGTACCTTTATATAAGCAAACAGCTAGCCCAAAATGGCAGGGCCGGTATAGTTATGAATTCCAAAATTTAACCCATCAGACTTCAATGTCCTGCACGCGGTTCATGCAGGTCGCGCTCCAGATGTAGAATAGAAAGCTTGCTCACCCTGCGGGGCAGAGGCAATGACCAGCCAGGATGGAGCCCGACGCCTTGGAAATCGCGGCGTGCACGATGTAATAGCCGCCTTTCATTGACGGTAGGCAGATACTACGCAAAAGTCCGCACGTGGATTCTGCTGACACGTCGTTGTACATGACGTTGCGCACGTATCCTTCTTCTTGGAACATCGTTCCTTTCATTTGCTGTCGCGCGAAGCGCGCTCCGCTCGACACCATGTGTTCTTCGAGCTGCGCTTCCGTGGGTATTTTGACGTTGCCGAAGCGCTTTTTCCAGCCGTTCGTCACACTGAAGAAACCTCCAGGTACAAAGCAGTCACCAGCGGGCTCCATGGCTAGCGGACGGCGACAAACTGTGCGCACACGTTGTTGCGGTTTTCACTCGCACGCTGCTTGCTTGCATACGTGTCTCGCGTGCGGCGGCTGTCTGTCGCGGCGAGAGCGGCGCCTGCCAAATCGTTTCTCGTGGCCACCGCACAGTGGCGCCACAATGCATCGCAAAAGGCGGATTGTCCGAGCGCTTACTTCTCTCTGCGATATTGCCATCCTGACTTGCAAGCGCCATGACAAAGGTGGATGGGGGGATTGCTGCCAGGGCTTCACGGTGTATTACAGTCGTCTTGCTTCGGGACCCACGTTACCTGGAACAGCGCCGGGCTCTCGCTACACTTTCGGGAAGAGACAAGCAGTGAATAGCTCCACCTGCGGCGCACGAGGTGGGGGACGCCAACTCGTTTGCACGTGCCGCGCCTCGGGAACGGGGTAGATGTGCTTCTGCGCTCCTTAATTAGCTGTGGCGTGATTCGATGTGGTCTGGTGAACTCGAAGGAGGCTCAGGAAAAGGTCCCGTATCTAACAGTACAGCTACTTCTTTCGCTTTAAGGAAAATAATGAATTCAGGGCAGAGAAGGGGGCATCGTTAGCGACCGGCATTTTCGATTCTGTCCGTGAAGCGTCTTCGCAAACTATAGGCGAAAAGATTAATTACTGACTCGCCATGGTTGGTTACTGACTATGGTGTTGACCTGCTAAGCACGAGGTCGCGGGACGAATCCCGGCCACGGCGGCCGCATTTCGATGGGGGCAGAATGCGAAAGCACCCGTGTGCTTGTTAGATTTAGGCGCACGTTAAAGAATCACCAGGTGGCCCAGATTCCTGGAGTCCCCTGCACTACGGCGTGCCTCGTAGTGAAATCGTGGTTTTGGCACGTAAAACCCCAAAATTCTTAAAGATAAGTTACACTTTCATAACGAGCGCTCAGTAGTCTTTTTGTATATTTACAATTCCTAGCTCGTTGCCTTAATTTATTCGCATGAGCTCGACGGTCCACATGCCTAAGCGCCCGCCTCACTTATTGCAAACAAAGGGATGCGCAATTTCCTACGCAACTATGTTTACGGATACTGCGAACGCTTACTCCGGGATCTTATAGGTTTAGCTGGCAGCGATGCTGGCTTTCCTGAGCCTTGAAGCGTCGAGTGTGACAGCTCGAGGCCTGCGTCACCGCCCGGCGACCATCTTGTCGCTCACTAAGTGCATGCTTTGGAAACTTTTTGGCAAAGGCTGCACGTACGCAGTAAAAAAAAAAGAATTACAAGATTAGCTGTGAGATAAACCAGCACCGTTGACGGTGTTACAATTTTGTTTAGTGTGTTTTCTCCTAATGCGTTAATAAGGAAAGACGACATTGCTGTTGGTATACTCTGTTGCCTAACTCAGTGTTTGAAGAAGTCGGTTTCGCCCGCAAGGCGAAGCGTCGAATTCTGGAATGAGGACGCCTCTCCAAAGCTGCATTTACCTAATAAAAATGTTTATTCTCTCTCACTCTCTTGCGATTTAGTGCACACCTGTACGAAGTAAGGATAGCAGTCTTATCTGCCGTATAAACTTGGGAACATTCGCTTATTAACTGAATTAACGAGCATGTGGTGTCAGCGCGCACGAGCAAATATGAACACATCACACCCGATGAGCGCGGACACTCGCCGTCAAAGCGCTGGCAGGCGCTGGTGTGAGCAACGCGGAAGCAGCAGCGAGCGAAGTGACCTTCGTGCGGTCTATCTGCCTTCAACGCAAGAGCAGCCAACACAAAACGCGCACAAAGGTGTGAGCCGCTTGCAGATCGATTTCGAGATAACCGCGCGGGGCCGTACGCAGTACACGCGCGTACACGCTTGTTGGCGGAGCCGACTCTGTCCCCCCCCCCACCTCCTCTCTCCCTTGCTGCCTTCCCGCTTGCCCCCATATTGGCGGCGAGGAGTTACGGAGTCGCCATCTAGCGGAAGCGCCTCGCTGGCGTAGTATGAGGGATCACGCGGCGCGCTCCTCATAGGTTTTGCTGTCAGCGCTGACTGAAAACACCACGCGCGAGCTCTCCCGGACATTTCTGTAAACACTTTCGAAACGAGAGAAGTTTTTTACTGTCTAAATAATAATCTTGGGCAAACTGAAAGCACACAATCGTTTACAGACGCTATCTCTTTACCAGTGAACGCCACTGCGCGCGGTAGCTGCGATGGAGTCTCCCGAACCGGCTTCTTGCGTGAAAGGTAGGTAAACGCTGAGAGCAAGCTATGTGAAATAAGGTCTTATAGTGTTTGTATAACTAAATGACAGAAACGAAGCCTCAATGCAGTGATCACGTAGATTCGCAGCGACCGACTGCGTGTCCACATGCTTGTCCGCGCACTGTTTCGCTTTCTCCGCGCGCGCGTTTTCGCACCGTGCCATGAGCTTTAGGCCGCAGAATATGAGCATTTGACAGTAAACAAGCAACCATTGTTGCGTGGGCGCTATCAGAGCTGTTCAAAAATAATTTCATTGTAGAGACTTCGACGCCTACGGGGACTGTGATATGCCGTCACGACGATTAAATCTTTTTTTTTTCTTCTAAATTCTTTGACCTTTCAATATTATTTCTCGAGTTGCGTCGCACTGTATATTTATCGCTGTTCTCAGCATGCAATTTCCCGCTGCTCCTTTTTTGTAATCCAGTGCATTAATTCATAACACAAACATGACCATATGCCATGCTTTTTTTAAATGTGCTTCTTACCGTTGCCTTTCCACTCCACTGAACTTGCCGGTATCTATAGCATCGAGAAGTTCATAGACCAAACCGTCATGACATTAGTCGGGCAGCGGTCTCGGGCGAGCGTCTCAGTGCGCGTTTTCCGAACATTGCAGACCCGGCGCCGTAGCAGAAATCTTCCTCGCGTCTGTGCTTGCTGCATACCCGAGTTGTAGCCGATGACTGTTTGCCGGTTTTATGTTTCGCGAGCCAAGCTTCACGCAGCTTCTTGTCCTGCGGCTACGTGTGAATAAGGCTGACACCGGCCTCCGTTGCGTGCGTTCGGCCCTGCGGCACCGAGCAGTAGCCTACCATGTTGCGCGCCTTCAAAGGCAGCCACTACCTATTGTAGTGCTTTCAAGCGTTGTAAAGGAGACACTCGAAGCGGGAAAGTTTCGCCACTAAATGAGGACCGCAGCGTACGAGGGAATTTAAACTCGTTTTCAGCTCGCTTCGGCGCTCCCGAAGCAGCCGACGCGGCCGCTATGTCCACGTGATCCCTCCTAGCACGTCACCCCGACGGTGGCGCCAGCTTTTCCAGTGGTGGAGCTCGAGGCCAATATGGCGCGTGAGATTGAGCTGCGATCGTCACTTCCCCTTGCGCCGATCGCGAAATACGCAGTGGTTGCCGGAGCACAACGCCGCCCCCTTCCTCCCTCCCATCCCCCTACGGCCTTTCGCGCGGCGCAAAACGACGCGGTTGCTCCTCGCTTTCTTCGTTCGCGTGCGCCTTTTGAGCCGCGAACGTCGGCTTCCCTCGCGTGCTTTCCCTCGCATGTACAGCATAGGACGCGTGGCGACGGTGTTATCGCCCTTGGACTTTACACGGAACGTCGCGGCGACTGCAAAAATGCGCTCGGACTGTCCGTATAATTGCTACCGCAATAACATGTTGGTATGGCGCTGCGCGAATCACGAATCTATCCGTTTCTCCGCGCCCGACTCGGGCGACAAACCATATCCTAATGTCCCGCGCCGGCGAACGAGGCACTGCTCTCGAGGAAGCTGACATTCCACCTCCATACACGTGCTCATCGATTCCACCCACAGATAGGGGAGCCCCCGCTGTTGTGCACTGCCGAGCTGGTTTTCGTTTCCTGAGTTTCTGCCTTATTTTTTTAGCTTCCCCCTCAGCTGAGCGACATTTGCACTCAGCGACACACTTGAGGCGGGAAAAACCAGTTGGTGAAGTAGTTTCCGCCAGCCAGCCAGCTCCCGCGCTCTTGATTCTCCGCGCCGGCTATCGTTTCGAGCACAGTTCAAAGTGGCAGCTTGCCCTATAGTTAGAGCTCATTCCTCCCAACGTTGACCTAAAAGGAAAAAAAAATAAAGAGGAAAAACGAAAGCTCTTGGCTTGCTCTGCGTAAGAATTCCCGGGACACAAATGAAAAGCCCCGTCGTGCGACGCTACGTGCTGGCGACGCAGTCGTGCTGGCCTGTAATCCGCGGCAACCGCTCGGCTTGTCCTTCGTTATCGTTAAGCAGGCTTTAGTCTTGCAGATTGCCGACCTTCTAAATTAAAGGCGCGCTTTCTCGTTGCCGCTGCAGTTGGGTTTTCCCGAGGACTGGAAAAGCGAAACATTTTGTTTTCGGCCGCGTCCAGCGGGCGGCCTTTGGTGGTTTAAGCGAGCATCTTAAACCCTACATGAAATATGGCTCAATTTGGCATGCTTAGCTCAAGCAGCGGTGCACTAACCCAGCGAGGTCGATACCGCCAGTGCACACCGAGGTACTTAGAGCAACGTAAGGTTTCTTATACTGCATTTTATCATGATTTTTTGAAGCGTTATGAAGCCTTGCGTGCACATGGGAGTACTGTTCTTACCGTTTCAGCTTGCACGGTTTCTTGGCCGTCTGCAAGCTCGCAGAGCTGCCAGATGTGCCAGCATCGTGTAGGTGCATGCTGCACGCTTCGTATATTTGTTGCCTGCGGTCACCCTGCTCTCCAATGCACCAATTTCAAATGGGTCCCATGATGCTTCCTCGAAGGACTGCCCCAAAATGAAGAAGGAAAAGGCGATCTTGAATCAGATGACGAGAGCCCATTCGTCTCGTCGGGAAGCTGTTGCGGCCATTAGAAAGCGACGCTCCCGACGCCGCCGGACTTCAAAGAACGATGATAACTCTATGAAGAGTGCGCCCCATCCGACAACAGCTCCTCCTCTGCCCCCTAGGCCTGAGGCAATCCAATCTAATTCTGACGCGGCCATGGCGGAGAACAATACAACTTGGTCCTCACTACTACAGCAACAGCCAAAGCCAGAACAACAGCGGAAGTCACAACCGAGGCCACAGCTCATGCCGCAGCCGATGCCACAGTCGGTGGTACAGCCGATGCCACAACCGGAGGCGATGCCGCTGCAGCTGATGCCACAGCTGGAGCCGGATCCACGTCAAGTGATACAGCTGCGCACGGCTGCAGAGCGAACAGCACGCGTTCCTGACAAATTGCCCGAAGAAGACCGGTGTTAAGAATGGCGGGCTGCAAAGCAAGATTGCCACCTTGCCACCCGATTACGACAAGGGGTGCAAGACGCGCATTCCGCACCCTCTCCGTCACTGCAGCTAGGAGGCGTTCGAAGAAGCGACCTCTGTGCTGAAAACCCGCTTCCTTCCTCCAGCCCCATCGACATTGTGACGGGACGAGTTCGGTGTGTGAACAATGGTTTCGGAGTTCCCCAACGTGGACCTGATTTGACACGCATGGACAAGCTGCCGCGGGAACAACGTATTTTGGGGCTTCTCACGCTTCGGCATGACGCAAAACAACGACCGACCCTCGATCGGCACCGATAGTTCCCGGAACGGCACCCCTCCAACGCCGTCGTTTGGGCATCGGAATGTGTGTGCCTTTGTGTCTGTAAACTGATCTGCAGAGCAGCGGCGAGTTGGTGTTGAGTAAACGAACAGTCGCCGCCTCGTATGGCCGGCGGATCGAGTGTATAAAAACTGTGGTTGTGCGAATGCTGAGCACACTTCTCTTGAGCAGTCATGTTAGACTGATTCACTTCTCTCATGCAGTCATGTTGGACTGAAACTCTTTTTCTCAAGCAGTCATGTTAGACTGATTTAATTTCTGTAAATAAACCCTTTTTCCTCGTTCTCGATGAGAAGCAGTTCTTCACTTCATCAACGATCTTAGCGTAAATAACTTGGACGACGGCATGGGCCAGCTACCTTCGAATTCATGCCGTAATCCAATCTTGGCAAAGGACCACGGGCGATGGGATTGAGCCCCCAATCCTGACACCGGCAAGTCGTTATGATGCTCCGGTCTCTGATGAATACCCTTCGAATGCTCTTAAATAACCTGCACACTCCGTCAGCGCGAAGTGCAATACAAGTGCTGGATGCTCTCAATTCAGTACTTGCAAATCTTGAGTAAGCATCATGGCTCACCGGCATAATTATATTCGCACAAAAGTCAGAACGGCTGGGATTTAGCTTTAAAATATACTGCCACGCACTGCAACGTACTGCTGACGCCCACCGGATCCTTGGTCTTCAGTGGTGACTTCAACGTATCACCAGCTATGAGCCACCAAGATTGACGGCAGCCTAACGTATCGATGGAGCACTTGCTTTGACTTGACTGATTTCCACGCACTTTGCTGCGTGCACAGGCAGTGTTCCCTCCATCCCGCTTTCCTCTTTCTGTTCCCCATTTGCCTTCCCCCAGTGTAGGGTAGCAAACCGGACGTTCGTCTGGTTGACCTCCCTGCCTTTCCTCTCTTTGCTCTCTCTCTCTCTCTCTTGTTTTCTTTGTTCTTGCTCTAAATCTAGCAACTTCCGTGTTGCATATCTTGATTTACGTGGTATGAAACGTTAGACGAAACGTTAACTTCCTGTAACGCTGTCAGCCTTCATTTCGCTGTACATACACCGTAACTGAATTGACGTTTTCGTAATGCTCGCACTTATCCTTTCAAAAATAAGGAGAGAGGGAAAATAAGTGATGAGAAACGGACAGGTTAACCAACTCCCGGAGAGAAAACGCAACGGAACGAAATAAACTGCAAAACAAAAAAGAAGGTTGCAACGCAAGTGAACAGAAAAAAAATGCAACACGCACACACATATATGTATATGATAACAATATTAAACACAATAAAAAATTCTGTCGCCCAGTTCTGTCCTCGAATATAAGTAACATCAGGAGTTTTCCGCCGGCGCTGGAGGCACGAAAAAAAAAGAACTAATCACGACAGAATAACACCGCGATTATGACTTAATTATTAGCCTAGCTGTTTTATTAATCAACAGCGGATAGGTATAGGGGCTTTCGTGGTTTCGTGGAGAAAATCGCACCAAACCTCACACCACCTCGCATATTGCACGGCAGCGGACCTGCGGTGACATGCTCCGTCCGCTAGACGTCCTCTAGAAGATTGTTTGTTTACGTTCTCCTTCGGTGGCAGTCTTCGGTTACGGCTGTTTTCATCCCATCCTCTTTATGACACCGCGCCGTTCATCACAACTCGTATATAGGTCAGATTTTTTTTTTTTTCGAGCACCACCCAGTGTTGGATTCAGCGGGCAAAAACTGCACGCAAGCTGTTTCATCTTTGCCGCGCAGCTTCAGGTTACAGTAACCGTTTCTATAAGTCAGGGTCCATCTGAATGACGGTGTGCTGCATTCTTGTATAGCGTTGAACACCCCCCCCCCCCTCCCCCCTCCGTGCGTTTTTTTTTCTTCACCTTTGGTATTAGCTGGTTCTGTTTCACCGCTGCGGTTATAGTAAAGGTGCACTAAGTGAGACCGCTAGCCTCCATTGCGCGCGGACCAACTATTGCCCTGCACTTTTGCTCAGATTGACATCGCCTGTCGAATCGTTTTGGCAGCGTCGAAGGACGCAGTTGCATTGCGTATCTTTGATCTCGAATGGCTGCACTGCAAAGTCTTTCACGGCACGCTCTATAGTTGTGATCGGTGACGCTGAAAAGAGTTTTCGTGTAAGCTCACTACAATAAACTTGACATTGAACTTAACGTAAATTGAGGACGGCGATCGCGCGGACCGAGAATCGTTGTCTCGTCCTGCATCTGATAGGTCTCGTGGCGTCGCCTTCGAGAAACGGGTGCAGCCAACGCACAAGCCGCGGCGTCTCAACCATGCCTGGCAAAAATAACGGGTCTTGTTGGAGGCAAAGTTATGCACTCCTCCTTGACTTATACGCTGTGGATCGGCCTACATGCATGCGTAACTGTAAGGTTTGAATGTAGGTTGTGCCTCCTTGCGCCCATGTGCGCACGTTGTAGTGCGATGTTAAAGAGGGCGCCTCTCATTTTATCAGTGGTTGCGCATGTTATTACCCCGAACGACAGGTGCGTAAGGCACAGCGGAGAAAAGGCTGCTGCTCCATAGGCGCAATCGCACGTACGTTTCCCGCGTGGCCATGAGCATGCATGGGGAGGTGATCAGCAACCCGTCTTCTGAAATACGTCACTTATTTATTTATTTATTTATTTATTTATTTATTTATTTATTTATTTATTTATTTATTTATTTGAAAAGTGCTGGTAGGGCGCCGCCATTGCTGACAATGCTAGATCCACACCACCGTCACCTTTTTTCTTAAGAAACAGTTGCCGCCTTTACTTGTTTTCTCGTTGCTACGTCACGTGACAGTGCATGTTCGAACGAAACGGAAAAGAGCTGATTTCCTTAGCATAGGCACACCGTCGTCCCGTATTCTCGAACAGGCCCGGACTCACAGTAAGGTCCCTAAATAAGGAACGATCAACGTAGCGTCATTCTCCCTTCCCCGCTCCCCCCCCCTCTTCCTCTAATCCCACGGAGAGCTGCTATAGCACTGCCGAAAGGTTCAAAACCCCTCAACTCGCGTGCGAAAACAAATAGCCCCTTGTTTGTGTCGTACTACATTTATTATCTAGACTCTTTTTCACACTGTATTCGGCTCGTGCAGCAAATCCTTATTCACGCGTATGTTGGCGTAAACGATGCTTTCGATACTTTTCAAAAAAAAGAAAGAAGGATAAAAAATAGCACCTATAACCAGCCGAAATGCCACGTGACCCCGCTACGCCGATAGCGCAATGATTAACGGCGGGAGAGCGCGAGGGTCGACAGGATCGACGGCGGCTAGATGAAAGAATGGCGCCGCCTTGAAACCTTTTATCCAGGGACCTCGCCACAGAGGGGAGCGCAGCGGACAGCTCCGCTCGTCGAGCGAAGAAGACATACGCTTCTACTATACGTTCTACTACGCTCCTCAATATCTGTCCGACGAGGAGTTGCATGAGAAACTCGCAATCACTGCAGCCCAGACGACGTCACCTATAGTTGCAAGAATGTCGCTCGAAATTCTTTCTCGTATATTGTATAGTGCCGTTGAATCGCAGTAATCTCTAAAGTTCAGGGGCGGCGCCGCCATCAACATTCCCGGGGGGGGGGGGGGGGGGTGTTCCTGAGAGGGAAAACGTTCTCGTATATACGGGAAGCCATCTCTTCAAGTGGACAGATTTGTAACGGCAGTAATTTGCGTAACAAATCACTCTCCCCCGCACAGTGTTCCTGTATACTTCGTATACGTTTCCTTACGGTCTCCCCCACTGTTGTCGTAAACCAGGAGCCCGAAATGTGAGACTTCAGCCGAGCGTTCCCGCCGTCAATTTCCACCCGGGCCGGCGGGCTGCGATAAGCATCCGCGTGCGAGGGGAGAGGCGGGAGAGGGGGGCAGCGGCGGCGGCGGCAGTCGCCAACTCGTGACGTGGCCGTACCAGCCTCCCGCCGGGCACAGCGTCGACCACGCGCACGCGGTCGGCCCCTTCCCGCCTTCTGCCGATCATCCTTCGCTTCTCGGCGATGAACGCGTTGCCAGCCGCCCGAAGGCGTCGTTCGCTCGCGTATGAATTTTCGTCGTCGGAATTGGACGGCGTCGGCACTGACGTCAGCTTCGTTATGCGCCTGGACAAAGCCATGTCCGATTTGGCATGGCATATTGCCCTTTCGTAATATGGATGGTGGCACCTGCGTATTGTTTTTTTTTATGTATTCTACACTTAGTACTAATGGGATCGTTAGTTACTCGTGAGTGCTGTCCGACGATGGAGTTGCACATGTTATAGGACGTGCTTTATCGTTTGTAACTTTCCCGGGGCCAGCCATGGACAACCGGGAAGCGTAGCGGTAGTTATACGTCTGCTGTTTGCCCAAGAAATGGGCTTAGCGAGCGACGACATTATGGGCAGAAGTGCGTGGTCGAGATAACAGAAATGCGCGTTTAGGTCCGCTTGGTGCTATCAAAAGCACGCGCCCGCATAACACGGACTCGCTCTATGGCGTCGTTGTCGACACTGCCTTGCCCGTTGCGGCATGCGCTGATTCGGCCTATCCGTAACGCAAATTTATCTTTCGCCTATTAGGTATTTATCCTTTCTTTATGTCCGAGTTCAGCATAAAAGGAGCTGGCCGCGTGCAAACACGTTAATGCGCCGGCGTTTCTAATGAGGCGCGCCCAAGCGGGAAGTTATTATAGATGCGGCTCGCGCGGACGTGCTCTTGCATGGTGATCAAAAGGACCTGCTGCTGCCAAATGGGCATCTAATATGCGGCGTAATCTCGGTGTATTGCGCATTTTGCTGTCCCTGCCCCCCTCCCCCGTCACGTTCTGCTTTCCTCTCCCGAGAAGGCTATAGCTTGGCCTCCTTTGGACAGATTTCGAGTCTCCCCATGAATTTAACGGTGTCGCTTTTCCCTTTGGATCTATAGTGAATCTGCGGCAGGAAGGGGATTCGCCGGTGGCCTGTAGACTGGGCAATTATTTAATGTTCATAGCATTCTTGACAATGTCGAACCAGTTTTCTTTCCTGCTGTCTAACTACCGAACTAAAGATTTTGGACGATCCCAGGTGGTGCAGTCTAAAATGTTTTTCAAAAATTTTTAAAAATTTCTCTGTGCTGGGCGGAATCAAAGCCGCGACGCGTCACACGGGTTCCTCAAGCACCGGAGCCCGACGCCTTAGCACGCTGCGCCGCCCGCGGGGACGGAGGGAATAATTTGAATTGTTCGCACGCACCGATGTGCCACACATCTCGGTGGTCACGCCCGGACTTCGCGGGCGCACCGCTAGATGGCACGGCGTATCTAAAAAATGAGCCGTGAGACAGGAACCCGGCTGCAGTAAATGCCTAACACATGGTTCATTTCGGCGTTCGTATACTTGTAGTCATTGTAGATGAATTCTGCCTGAATTTTTTTGGGACGTGAATTAGGATTGACCGCGGTTTACTTCGTACAATGAACCGGGTAGTACGGTTTGATTCTGACCCACACAGTCGTGCAAGTGAGCGCACCCCTGTTGGGCGTAATAATTAGACAATAAACCTCGGCGTAAAGCCATTATGTTTAACGTTGCTTCATGGTACGTGTCTCTAAAACACACAGACCTCTTAATTAAATATTTACTGGCTTTATTAAATTTTTTATATTTTGGCAAATCCTTTTTGTGCTTTTGTGTACGTGTCTATGTGGTACAAGGGGGTTGTAGAATTGTTCACTGCATCGATTTGTCGTTCTATACTTCCGTATGTGTTACTTCTCTGTGCTTAGCTCACGGTTATGGTGTGTTGTGTGCCAGACTTGCGCTGCAGCGAAGAAAAGATCGAACATTTATTGTGCCACTGTCGTCCATTTCAATCGTAAAGACAAACACTATACCTATCGCATTGCGACTACTGTGTCGCGAAGAGAGTTCACCGCGGGCCCCTTTTCTTTCTTTCCGGGAATTTTTGGGGCTCCTCGACGCTGGGGAAGCCTTTGTGCAGAAATAACAGCGACGGCCCCGCGGGCATGTGCTGCCGCCCGGCCAACGCCGCCGCCCCTCGTGACGTCACTACGTGCACGTATCGCGCCCTCTTCCCACGCTCCGCAGTATCGGACGTCAAAAGCTGATTAGTTAAGGGCGAAGTGCTTTTGTACGCGGAGTGTTTACACAACAATTTTTGGCCTCTTAAACTCTGGCCCTTATTGGATGCTGTCGGCCTGCCTGATTGGTCGGAATAACGAAATAACCCGTTGGTGGAGAGGCCTGCGCCTGCCGACGGTCCGCGGGTCCCTTGACTGCTGGAGAAACGCATTTGAGGAATAGTTTGAGTTGTTTTGAGGGGAGCGAGGAGACAGCAGCAGACGGCGCACTTCACCAAGGGAGACGGCAGGCCGGTCAGGCAAGCCGTCGACCACGGGTATGACATCGTTTGGTATGTAGATATTTCTAAAGTGCAAACTTAAAGTAAATGCCAAGTTAGTAAACCTAGTTGTTGGAATGCTACTTCTCGTCGTCGTACCTGCGAGTCTGCCCTTGCCCCTGCCCGAGCTTGCGCCCCTTCATCTTCGTCTCCCTGGTGAGCTGATGCGTCTGATCTCTAACAGCTGCGTCACTTGGCTACAACTGGATGATCGGCCGTTGTCCATGCAGGCGCTTCTCTGAGACCGTCCCCATCGTTCGTCGGCCCACAGGGCTGTGACGACACTTTTGTCTTTCTTGAGGGCGAGTGGCCTGCCTTAACGCCTTTGACTTGGTGGCGCCCCTCCGCGCGCCTGCGCGAACTCACGGCGTTTTTCCTCTGCCCCCCCCCCCCACTCCTTTTTCAATCGCATCTCTTTATTCCCCCTTTCCCGACACCCAGTGTAGGGCAGCCAGCCAGACATGTTTCTGGTTAACAAGCCTGCCTTTTTTTCTTTCCTCTCTACCTCCTCCTTTCCCGGTTATGCTGAACAAAAAGAAGCGTGTTTGCAAAGAAGCATGAGACTTCGTAGAGGAGTTACTCGAGCCCCCAGCTCGTGGCTGTCACAGAGCTTTCGTGCACGTACATTATGCATGGAATGCGATGCGGTTCCTATGAAGAGCGAAATTCTCGCTCCGTCGTAACGTGGCGCGAGACACGCCTACTGCCAAGAGTTTCCGACGAGTGTGCTACAACAAGCGCGCAACGAAAAATGTGCTTACCGGTTGCCATTCGCACGAACAACCATACCATTTGTTTCACTGCGGACCCTATGACACTTGTAACCTCGCCTGCTGTCCAAGAGAATCGTGGCGTTCCCTGTGGCATCGGCGGCGTAAATGCCTGGCTGAAATTGCGTGCAACACATTAGAAACCGCGCTTTACTTCGCTCATGAAGGAGGCACAGTGACACGACCTCGCTGATTATTCCGACATTATACTTATACTGCGCATGGTCTCAAAGAGACCTCAGAGTTAGAAGATATATGGCATTATAGTCTTCGTAGGCTGCTGCTCACACATTTCAGCAATACACCCAGCGTGACACCGTCGACCAGCGTACCTCAAACGTGCCAGACTCGTATAGCACAAATGGTACGACGCCTCTGTGCAAGACGTCTAAGCCAACTTTGTAGTGACTCGAAGTGTTTCCACTTACACAAACGCTTGTCGTGTTCGGGTTCTCCCGTATCGTGCGCAGATCCCACGTGGCGCGGTATCTACGTAAAGAACGTTGAGTTAACATTCAATCGCACGCCGTGCGCGGGCAAATGCTTATCAGCAACATGGACTCCTACATTGCGCGATTAAGCGAGAACCCATAGGACGATGCCATTGTACGGGTGCAAAATGCCTAATTCCCCTTCATGCCGCTCATAGGGTTATTTCATGTTCATTAGAAAAGGGAAAAAAATAACATCTCATAATAATTTTTATCAGGTGTGGCTTAACGCCTGATATGTTCCGTCAGATGAGCCGCCATAACCGATGCTCCTCTCATTTGTCATTTCTATAGAGCTTTTGTTCTTTTTTGTACTGCATTCCAACGGGCCGCAAGGCTTTCCTTCCTTTTTTTTTTTCTTTCTTTCTCTCTTGTTTTTTTTTCATTGCTGCATTAAATTACGGAAATAGCGGGCATTTGCGCGACCGCGCACCATTCTGACAGCGTCCGCGTGCTTGCGAGCCATGACCTGCGAAGACAGCCAGGATTAAATGAGCCCCGCCGCTGGAGCTGACCTCCGGCCCCGGTCCGTCTTGTAATCGCGCCCGCATTATGCAGCACGCAGTGCACGAAGGCCGCCACCGCGGCGTCCCTCTCTTCCTGGTTCGCGCACCGTGCGTGCGTGCGTGCGTGCACGTTTCCAGTCGGAAACGACCGAATCCGGCGCGGCCCATCAGCGCTTCCGTGTGTTCAGTGCGCGCTTACTTTGAGACATCGGGCCGCGGATTTGCAGCGAAATGTGGCTATTCTGCTTCTTGCCCATTTTCTTTGCGCTCAGTGATAAGGCAGAGTGACCGGAACGCGCATTCCGTGTCCGTTCGTGCCTGCCCTCCTCCTCCTCCTCCTCCTCTATCTCTGTCTATGTGCGTATGTTTGTGTGTATACGTAACAAGACACTGTAGGCCTGAAGGCCTATATAGTATCTTGTTCTGTATCTTCTATCTTGTACAGTATCTTGTACCTGAAGGCCTACGGTACATTAGCTGCCTTTCACCGGCTAAGAAGTTTTAAACATTATCGCTCGGCGCAGGACGCGCCTGCATGTGTCGGAATTTTCGGGAATGTTATCGATGGTTCTATCCGTTGTCCCCCCGTTGTCACAGCACCTTTTGTAAAGTGATTGTACGCGCGACGCGAACTGTGTCGTACTTTCTGGAAGACACGCGGGCACCAGCGATTACGTTGGAACCATCGACGAGTCCTGGGCCGGTATTTTGTAGCGATGCCTTTTCCGATTCTATATGCCTTTTTGCGCTTTTCGCGCATGGCCAGTGGTCAGAGCGATGGTCTGCCCACATTATCAACGGGATCGGACGGCCGTGTGTGGTGGATGATAAGAATAGCATAGAATAAGGCACAAGGCATCGCTACAAAATAGCGGCCCTGTATAAAAGCCTGCGCGCTTGACCCGCTGATCAGCTTTTTCGACGATCGCCGACTGGGCTAGCCGCTATCGTTGTGCGTCACTGTTGCTTGTGTTTCCTTGGCACAGGCTCGCCCGATAAAGAGTTACTTTCGTGGTTCACAGTTTTAGCAACTGTCTTCTACACCGTCACCACCACGTGTCGATCATGGGGGAAGGAAAATATAGGAGGGAGCATACCGCAACGCGTTTGAAAGCAAACCTGGTGGCCCAAAACGTGATCGCAGGTCAAAGTGCGCGGCTAGTTTTAGTGTTCCAGCTGTGCAGGCAGAGCCACGACAGGGCAGCCGATCAAGCACGCACCCACCGAATAAAAATTACTGGCATAACTACTGGGAACCGAACGTCTCAACAAATCTCGGTTCTTGCTCCGTCATCGTGATGCAAGAGGTCACGTGTTGGGGTAGCTTCACGGAGCCTCGTTCACTTGCCAAGGCCGGCTGCGTGACGTAATGCTCCCCCCCTATACTTTCCTTCCTCCATGGTGACGCTATTTATATGCCGACGCTTCATCAAAGTCGCATGTTTCGCCATTTTGAAAACCTTCTTCCAATGTAACCCTCGGTGTCCCTTCGTGATTGTAGCGCCATATTGGCGATAAACGTCGGCTCGCCGTACCGTCGTATTACTGCATTGCGGCGCAATTAATTTACAGTATAATTAAATCGCACCGTAGACACCGCGCTGACTGCTACAGCAAACGGAGAGCACGGACCGTTAAACGCCAACAGTGAGAGTGGGGAAAAGAAGGAAAGGCGAACTGGACGACCAGGCTGCGCCTGCATGCTTGGCTCTGGAGGGGGGGGAAAGCCGGAAGAGATAAAAAGTCGTGCGCGCGAACACACGAGAGCGCTCTTGAACGATAGCATCGGTCGACCGAGGGGTGCGTGGTCAATTTAGGCGTAATGATACTGCTTTATTTCGTTTGTCTCCCCTGCGGCAGGTTGCTCCGGGACGAGAGCCTACGTAGTAAAATATCTGACCTTCGTTCTCCCGCCGTCTATTGGATCGGTAGTGAGCCGTGTAGCTCTAAAGCTGATCCCAATTTTACCCTGGGCCTAACTGCCGTTCTATCGATGGAAACGAAAGAAAGAAAGAAAGAAAGAAAGAAAGAAAGAAGGAAAGAAAGAAAGAAAGAAAGAAAGAAAGAAAGAAAGAAAGAAAGAAAGAAAGAAAGAAAGAAAGAAAGAAAGAAAGAAAGAAAGAAAGAAAGAAAGAATCTGGTTAGTGCATCGGCAGCCGCTGTTAAGATATGGTCTAATGGAAGAAACACGTTACTAGGTATCGACAGGTTCTGTATAGCATGGCCTGTTTGTTGTTAGATCGATCATCCCACGTTGTGCAGTCAGCACAGACTCTTTTGCGCGTATCAGGAACAAAAGGAAAACAAGAAAAAAAATTGAGGCGCCTGGTTGTTGCTGCTTTTGGCACAGTTGGCACCAGTTGGCAGTGGCACCAGTTGGCACCGGTTGTATGCCGCTTCATTGTGTTCTCCCGTGATAAGAAAAATATATCGACGCGATGGGCTATGGAGCTGCTGCACGGGCTAAAGACGTAGAGCTAAGAGACAGGACCTAGCGAAGCATGGTGAACAAGTGGTTCTTTAACGTAAGCGTGTACTATACGTTCATGCGAGTCGACAAAATGTGGTTTGCCTATGCGTGGCTGTTTAGCTGTATTTCGAGTTATGCTGAGCACAGTAGATGTTTTCTCTCAGCAAGACTTCGTCACTGGCGTATTACTGTTGTTATTAAAATCAAAAGTGCAAGGAGCCTTAATGAAGTGTTGCTTAGGGGCTGTTCATGGTCTCCGACGTGGGCAAAGTTTCATTCTTCTTTCATCGAAGTAGGCGGATAGCCAGGGGGCCGTTTAAATATGATACAGATCGAGGTAAATAAAACACAGTAGTCGAGATATGTAAGATGTCTTTAGAGTTAGTATTGTTGAGCAAAAAAAAAAAACGCAGGGAAGAGGTTGATATAACTGGAGTCAATACAAGTGTAGGTAACGGTACAGTGATAGCGATAGAAGTATTAAATACGAAAGTTCAGATCGAGGCCAAATCTATGACATAGATAGAGATATATGTCGTAAAGCCTGATCAAATCAAGCAGGCTAGGGTACTGTTGTCTCTTTAAAAGATGTCAATAAACGATAATAATAATAATAATAATAATAATAATAATAATAATAATAATAATAATAATAATAATAATAATAATAATAATAATAATAATAATAATAATAATAATAATAATAATCAGGTGGAGGCGATGTTGCAGCACGCGGGATTAGCTTTGCTTGTTTGGCGGCAAATGTTCCACCTGAGCTTCTCGCACTTTAACGAAGCTTTGTCACCAGACGTTGATGAACTCCGTGTCTCGGAGGAAGGCAATCAACAAGCCTAGAAATCCTTTCCCGAATACATGTGAATACATATGGGCCCTTCAGGAAACGCCGTAGCGTAACGAAAGCCCTCGCGTGGAAAACCGTTTTCCTGTAGGCTGCACTGAAGCAACGCCTTTCTTTCGACGTCCAACTACGGGCGCTACACTTGGCATTTTTTTATCAAACGAGAACACGAAGGAAATGTATTTTAGCTGTTCCTAAAATTTACCTTGATGCTTTATGTGCACCATGCAACGACTTTGGTGTGTAGTGAACTATGTGCAAGATGTCGGGAATGTGCAGCAAAGTTTTTTCCCGCGTTTTGTTCTGATAAGTTGTTGTCGTTCGTCCCTCTCCGTTTTAGCAAACTCCGTGTGGATGCGTGGGACTTGTGCCGTTTGCGACAGTGAAAATTGCTTCGGTCAAAGCTACCACGAATAACTACGCATCAACGCGCTGCGATGTTAGTTGATATTCCTTGCTATTACCCGTCTTTTGTAATGTTTTTCAGGTGACCCGCGTTTTTATTTCTTTTCCGGTTAAGCGAGGGAAAGAAGATTACACGATGCCCCGTGGCTCCTACGCACATATTTAATCACAGAAAAAGAAGCAAGCAAAACAGTGCAATCACGTCGGTCCCTGATAAATAACGCTGCCCCCCCCCCCCTCGAATTGGTCTTTGTATACTCGCCCCTTGTGTGATTCCTGTCGATAACCGCGTACATACACACTTGCGGCTGCCGCGAGCTCTTGTGTGTACACACCGTCAGCCACCGGTGGTCGTAAAAGCCAGGGGCGGCGCCTTAGCGAGAGCCGCCGACTCGGGGCAGGCACGGCGGTGGGGCCGATCTCACGCGGCATTAATTCCGTCTCCATACATATATGCGGTTGACATGTCGCTGGAAAAAACAAAACAAGAAACAAATAGCGCCCTTCGCGCTCCGATGGCCGCGGCGGCCCTGCTCCACCACCGTGTGCCCTTTATCATCTGTATCTTTTGTGCTTATTTTTTCGTCTCTCGCTTGCATAGTTGCGAAGGCTCATATACTGGGTGAAGGCTGCATTGTGCGGCGGGTGAGCGGCGACGGCTCTAAGTGACTCATTAGCGCCCCGGAAAGGAAGTGCGATTTTGTTTACGACAAGCGTGATTGCGCGCCGACGTCAGGGTGGCGTTGTCGCCGTGACGCTCTGCGGCAGAACAAACTCCCCCTCCCCCCTCCCTCTCTCTCTCTGCGCCTATAACGTCTGCAGCCTCTTTAGGCATCTTTTTACAAGGTTGCCAGAGGGTAGCTGAGACACGGAGTGACCTCTAGATGCATCTTCTTTAGTCTTTCATACCCAAGCTGCAAATTGCGCAGCAGCCGTTGATAAATGTGCACGAACGCCGCCCCTGTCTCCGCCCTGGCCGTCAAACAGTCCTTCAGATAAAGCGCGAAGGGCCCGAGTGTGAGGTCTGCAAAGTATACCTGTCAGCATAAATCCGTTCCGTGTGTCGGACGCAGTGAGCGGCGTGTGCAGCTCGACGGCATTGCTGTCGTATCCTGCACATTGTTCACTCACTCTTCGCATCGGCCGCCGATCGCTTTGCTGCCGTTCAAGCGCTGCCGTGTCTTGCACGTTGCGACATATTCGTACCGATGGATATCTTAAACCGTATTCGAGAACGCGCTTCGATTCGCAACCCATTCGTCGATCGCAGCGCCGCGCCTCGACTGGAAGATACACTGCGCTTTAATAACGCTGCTCCCTGGTTCTACGTACGACGAGTAGTCGCTTTAGAAACCCACGCTCTATAGTGCATTCGAGCAGACGGCGAGAGCACCTGCTGAAACATTTCTGCTCGGGAATCTGCGAGGAACACTGTTGAAGCGTTCACCATTTCAGTCCAGGTGCGGCGCTGTCATCCATTTGCTTAAGCCGAAGACCACTGTCGAGTCGGGCAACGTTCTGTGACACTGGCGCGCATATGCATGGCCTCTGTCGCCGATTGAATGAGAGGGCGATGCACGGCGGAGATGGAAGCGTTTAAGTTTGGTGTGAGCACGCGGAACTTTCTTGCTGCGTATTGTCTTGACCAGTCGATGCTTCTGCAATCTAGACATGCACATAGGTGGAAGCCGTACTTTCGTATTCGAGTAGGTGATTTTACGCGACCGTTTCCTGGCTTGGCGCGCCTTCTGGCATAGCTACAAACGCTCTTTGTCACATGTGCCATGCAGTATACTGCCTTCAGAATGGCCACCAGCTGTAGGATGTTAATAGTTCGACGTTTTGCCGCGGGGTCCTCTGGCCGTCTCCCATCAGCACTACGTGGATTTTCATCGACGCTATAGCCATGGGTATCCGCGTAGCGCCTCCATGACCAAAGAAACGCCGTGCTCAAAGCAATATTAGCTCAACACGTTCAAAAAACGTTGTTGAAGAAGCACGCATTTACTCAATCGCCGCGTGAGTTCGTGTTCACTGCGTGCACAAACTACACTCCTCGATCCTGTCGACCGTGGGTCATGCCATAGAAACTGTTGCGCCGTGCAGACACGGGCTGTATCTTTGTCGCCTGTGTAGCTGCTTAACTAGACTAATGTACGTGCGAAGGTCCGTTGCGTGATGCGTCTTGCATTTGCACGCTGACATAAGAGTTTATCACGCAGCGGGTACGTTTATGACGCAGATAGAGCGCGAGCGAAGTGGCGCTGTTTCTCCCGCCCCTTCGTCGTGTGTGCCTCATAAAGCATGCATAAAGCGATCACGTGTTATTTAAATTAAATCCTGGAGTCGATCTTACGTGCTAAAACCGCAATCTCATTATGAGGCATGCCGTAGTGGGGGACTACGGATTAATTTCGACCACCTGGGGTTCGTTAATGTGCACCCAAGGGACAGTATATATACACGGGCGTTCTTGCATTTCGCCCCAAGAGAAATGCGGCCGCTGCGGATGTGCGTCATACAATGTCACCCACGCTTGCGGTCTGAATGTCCAACGAGCCTGAACGTCCAACGAGACGGAATGTCGAATAGTGGACATTCAGACTCGCTGGACATTCAATCCGGCAACATCGGCAGTCCCTGTCACCACACGAGGATTGCATTTCTTCTTTTTTTACGACTATAATGCTCGAAGAGAATCTGTCACCCAGCCCTTCTGTGTGCTGACCGCGTTCTCATGCATGACCTTCGGCGAACCATATAGGAGGTGCCACAGAGTGACGATATTGGGAGTACATTTGAACGTCAACGTTTATTACATTTTACGACCGCGTTCGCGTTTATACAACCGGCCTTACACGCGTATGCGGTTGTCGAAACGGCAAAAACTATTACTTTCGCGCCCATAACCATTCGCGCACGTACGTGTAAACATTCAAGAAACAGGAATTCGTCGATGTCACTTGTAGTCGATCACTGAAAGCGCCGCCCCGCGAGCTTGACCAGTGTAACCTAAGATCTGCGCATGAGAACCTATTTGCAGCATCCGTGTTCCATTGCATCACAAAGAAAACATCCACGTTGGTTATAGGAGTGACGTGTTGTCCTGTGTATGAGCTCCTGATAACACTCGTTCTTGTGTTTATCATTGGTCACGCTACTGAACGATGCGAGATACGAGCGAGCGCGTCCGCATTCACCCGGCATATCGCTGGACCAAAGTTCCCCGCATTTACTTCCCAGTGTTGGGAATTCTTCGCCAGCTCCTATCCATTTGTTTACAACTCGGCCGATAAGCGCGGCGAAATGCAGTGCCGCGTCAAAAGAGAATCCGTGGCGAACTGTTCCAATATGTGGAGCTAGCAACATGAATTACATGCACAAATATGGCTTCGATAGTTTTCCAAAGCACAAAGTGATAAAAACACCCCGCCACGGTCACTGAGTGACGGCGTTGTTCTGCCGCTGAGTGCAGGGTCCCAGCCTTCGCACGTTCCTACATCTTGCAATTTGAGTGAGCGCGACACGAAGCGATGCAGTGAAAAACGGTAACACGCATGCGTATGGTCAATTTACCTTCCCCTTTCCCACTTTCTTAGTGAGCTCCCTTTCCCTTCTTTTTGTTCTTTGAATGTACTCCTGCCACTCCTTCCCAACTTATGAGGAAGCTCTAGCTCGGGGGCATCAAATTTAAGTAGACGGGAAAGGAGAATTGGTTTTTCTCGGCAACCAGTGCACCAAATTTGAGGAGGTTTGTTGCATTTAAAAGCAAAAGTTAGAATCTAGTGACTACTGGTTGCGAATTTTTTATTTAAGTCGTGAACATTTTTTAAATAAAGATTGTCAAAAATCGAAAACTTTTAGAAAACGACACTATGAAGTTTTCAACTGTGTTACTCAACAATGAACAATATCGCATATCTGTGAATTGTAACTAATAATACATCTAAAGCGGACAAAATTGATATACATGGCTCTCGGATAAACTACTAATATGCGAGTATAACTTTTACAGAACCCTTGTAAACAGTGTAAGAAATTCACGCAAGATATAAATTGACATGTTAAATTTGTCCGCTTTGGATACTCTAACGGATGGATTTTACAGACCTGCGATATCTGTTCCTGGTGCAGAGCTACAGGTTTGTGAACTTCGTTCTTCTATGTTTTTTCAAACTTACCAATTTATGAATATTCCCTTAAGAAATTTTAGGCCGTAAATCGAAATTTGGTTTCCAAAAGTCACTAGAATTTAACTTTCTCTCTCGAAAGCAACAGACCTCATTCAAATCGGCCCAGTGATTATCTCAAAAAAGTATTTTCTGTGTTTTACGTGTGTTTGCATAGGCGGCCACAGAGTTGGGCCGGAGCTAAAGCTGCGCGCAACTTTCTTGCGTACAACTTCCTTTCTTTTTTTTTTGGGGGGGGGGGGGGACGAGTTTGCAGCTACGATCCTTGCAATGAAAGGATAAATGGCCTGAATCTTCAGCCGTGTAGGGATAATTGTGCTCACTTAACCTCGTCTACAAGCACCTGCCCATCTGCCTAATATATACCTCGTTACAGAACAGAAGGATCTTATAAGCCACTCTCTGTACAAGGGACGTAGCACTTTCAGTGGTTAGCTCTCCGACAAAGCGCGCCGCTATCTTGGAGTTTGATTATTTCTATGCCATCTTTGTTTTACTTACGACTTTGTTTTACATTACTAGCACGAGCAACTGAAGCACTTATGTAACTAATTAGCTAAAAGTCACTGATTTACTCCTTGATTAATGAGGTTATGGCACATAATGAAATTTACGAATTGTAGCTGGTGAGTTTGCAAAACTTGTTCTCTTGAAACGAATTTCCTGGAGGACACGAGTTTCGAGATATTATTTCCCGAGTTATGGGAGGATATACGTGGGCGTTCCAGTTACTTTTGTGCTTCACTGCATAAAATAATCTTTTGTGAAAAAAAGTAAGTGCAACAGCGCATTTATGCGGCAAGTTTGATGGCACATTTATCTCCGAACTGGTGTCATTCTGGAAATTGACTCCAAGTGAATGCGCATTGAAAGCTCACCGACTACAATTCGTAAATTGCACTATGAGCCATAACCGAAATAATGGAGTTAATTAGTAAATGTTAATTAATTGGGAATGTGTTTTGAATGAAATTTGAAGTGAACACCGTATGTATAATATACGGTAATATACGTGTGTGTGTGTTGTGTGTGTGTGTGTGTGTGTGTGTGTGTGTGTGTGTGCGTGCGTGCGTGCGTGCGTGCGTGCGTGCGTGTGTGTGTGTGTGTGTGTGTGTGTGTGTGTGTGTGTGTGTGTGTGTGTGCGCGCGCGTGCGCGCGTGTGTGTGTGCGTGCGTGTGCGTGCGCACGCTTTTCTAAGCTCTCCCGTCCCCTGTGTACCTCTATGCTACGCGACCGGCTTTCCACACTTCGCGCTCATACACTTATCCCACTTTAATGCTCCTCACATTATAGCGCACACGGACACACACAAAGGAAGACATGCGCACACGGATACGAACGCACACCCTCGCACGAACATTCTGCGCCCGGGCAAAAACGAGCCCGCGGCTCGGAGTTATTCCGCGCTGCCTCCGGGCCCTTATTGTCATTCGCGGCCGCCATTCGCCTTGACACGCTGCGCTCAAATGCGCTGACCCACAATCGCGGGGGAGGGGGTGGGGACACCGCTTTCACCCGCCGCGCTGCTGCTGCTGCTGAGGCCGCTGTTGCTACGAGTCAGCGGGTCGTTTTCTCTTCCGGCTCGCATTGTGCGCATGAATCATTGCCCGCGTCCCTCTGAAGCGCTCGCTATCTCAATAACCCCCGATACCACCTCGCACCGCTGTCTCTTCTGATCTTTGGTCATCTCTTGCAGATTGCGAGAGACGTCCAAAGATCAGAAGAGACGGTTGCGATATATCATAGCCTCTTATCCGGGACGGTATCTCGTTACGATTTGTTTACTCCTAATCCATTATTTTTTTATCATCCGGCAACACCGAGCGACCGATCCCGTTGAGCCCGGGGACCAAATGCGAATGGAATTGACGTGAAGATGGGGATGATCCGATGGAGCTGTCGGAATATACCGGGTGTTTCTGAGAATACTTTAGGAAATTCTTAAAAATCGCTTGTGGCAGATAGCACAATTCAAGTCCTTCGTAACACTTGCTGCTGGGCTAGTTGGTACATGATGGCTGGTGTGAAATAGACGAGCAACAACCACGGAAGGAAGGCGAAACGGAAGGCGCCTTCCTTCCGTTGTGGTTGCGCGTCTATTTCGTGCTCCTTGAGCTGGTCTACTCGAAGAGGTGGGCATTGCTTGTGTGGAAAGTCGAAATGCGTAATATACTAATTAAAGAAATTTCGCCAATTAAGCTTTTAGCTTCTTGCCATACGGCGTATATTGCAACTTACAAAATGTAGCCGCGGTGAGACTGCGAGGCATATCAAATTGAAAAAAAAAAAATCATCGACGACACAGATGCGCCTTTAAAGTTGCTGTAAAAGTGCGCTGTCACTCCAATAATTTTTAACAAAACGCCGTTTTATGCACTGAGGCGCAAAAGTAACTGCACCGCCAATGTATTTCTTCGCTACGTTACGGAATTAATGTGTGGAAACTTGTCTCATCCTGAGAAATCGTTCCAAGTGGATCCGCCTTGCCAACTCCCCGGCTACAATTTATAAATTTCGATATGAGGGGTAAGATAATTAGTTCGAGAAATAATTACTGCATGTTTGTTAATTTGGACTTGTTAATCTGCAATTGTACTACCTGCAACAGAAGATCTTTCTCTATTTAATTGTTTAACGTCTTCGCAGAAACGTGGTACATATGTGAAGCGAAGCTTTCGCGAAGTCCTTAATCAAACGCTATAAAACTAAATGCGATGCGTAAAGCAATCTTTAGTGTCAATCTATTCAACATGCAATCACAATGCATTGTTCGTGCTTACGCACCTTACAGGTCACAACGTCAGTGTCATGCAGCATTTATATTTCTGCCCTGCGTCGTTAAGCTGGGCCGAAATTAAATGACTCGATTCTCTTCTACTGGTTAGAAGAAAGTGTAGACAATCCGTAAGAGTTCAATCTAGTGTATTTTATGACTCTATTTGTTCCCTTTATGTGTCACTGCAAACAGGTGTCAACATAGACAGTAAAGGAAGAAAGAAAAAGAAACATATTCTGGCTTAATGAGCATTGGGTAGTTTTGCTAACTGACCGAGGTTAGATCACACCGTCGCATACGTATTTGTTTTGTTTTCTGTGTGTACGCTACCGCCAGGACGACATGACAGCGGCAGCGGCCGGCGCCGTGGTCCTGCAGGTAAGTCCGGGAGTGTTCCCAAGGAACCCTTCGCTTTAAGAAGGAGCCCGACTAAATTTGCGCCGAAGCTGAAGCGGTTACGTTGGAAGTTGCCTGCTGTGAATCAACGCGTAATTAAACGAAGGCAGTAAGGAGAACAACATTTTTTAAAATATTATTGTTGATATTGTTGATATTTCCTTATCGTTCTCGCGATAAACGGCACTGACGGAAGAGCAACAGTCGAGAAATACCGAGAAGAGTTTGAAACCCGTCCCATTGAATGTGTTCCATATAGAGAGTCTGCCGCTGGATTTTTAGGACAGTCTAAAGGGCCTTTCGGTGGCTTAGCGTCCCAAAGTTTTCTTCGAGAGACACTCAGAGGGCGCTGAAGTAATTGCGACGATTTGTGCGCGCAATTGAGTCTATAATGCAGTAGTGATTCATTTTATCTTGTCTTTTTCTTTCCCTTCCGCTCCCTAGCGGTGTAGCGAACGAGAGAAGTAAGTCAGAGGATATTTCTTCGCGGTGTTCTCGCAGCATGATGATAATCGTTTTCTAACATGTGTAGGTAGTGCAATAAAGTGGCAGTCACCTTGCGCAGAGCTTGGCAGTCTTCAGGGGAATGTAACGCCGGTGTACAAACGATGGCCGCCACATCAAAACCACCTTGGGCACTGCTGTCACTGAGCGTTGGTCCTGTCGCGGACTAAATGTGCTAGAAAGCTCACTCGACACGTTTTGGTGTCGAGCGAGCTTTGGTTAGAGGCACTGGAAAGCGGGGGCGATGGTACGACGTTGATGGCGTCGACTCTTGAGTGGGCTTGGTCCACTTCTGCTACAGTGAGCCCAAGGGCCGGGAGGAGCTCGGTGTTGGGCGCAGGCACACGCAACCGAAGTCGGCCATCGTGGCGATGGAGAATTCGGTTCGCAGTAGACCGATCCCACCGGCCAGTTTCATGACGCCGCCGCCGCCGCGGTGCATGCCGGTACTTGTAGTCATCCGGCTGCTCCAGCCGCCCGGAGTGCCTGTGCGTCCTGCTTCCGAAGGATTTCTTGGCAATTTTTGGTATGTGCGGAGCCATCGTGCGATGGGAGGATTTCCCTCCTGCGGTCCTGTAGAACCAGCCAATCTGTGCCCCATAGTCAACACACGGACCAGGCTAATGAACCAGCTGGATGGATGGATGGATGCGAAACTTTAATAAGGTCCTGAGGTACGCGACTCAGTGCGCTGCGGTCCGCTCCCACGTTGGGACAGTCAGGATTTGCCCGACCGCCGCATCGTGGGCCCCCTGGACAGCCCATAGCTGCACCCCAGCATGCACGTATCGAAACTGCACGAAACTGCACCAGCTGCACGTATCGAAAACGTTAAACGCCTTCACTGCATTATGCCTGTACCCTGTCAGTATCTATTCTTTCTGGTGTCACGCGCTGTACTGCTAATCTGATGACAGTTATTATACTTTATATTACGGCTGACATCAGCTTGACTGTATAGCCATTTTCATTATTATTTATTATCCAAACATCCCCAAAAGCCACAAAGATGGGCATTACAATAGGAGGGAGGGTGCGCATAAAGTACACAAGACAAACTTTAATAAGGGAAAAAATACTTACTAAGGTAGTAATTGCAAAAGACGTTAAAAATCAAGTGAGGTTAAATAAATGGCAAATAAGGATATGATATAATAGCAGTGCAAAAAGAAAGGTGTGCAAGGAAATAGGACGGGAACAGCACAACAATTATGAAAAATCAATCCAATGCAATAAATATAATCAAGATAGAACATTGACCATTTGGAAATGTAGCCACTGCACGAGTGCACTGTAACAATAATCCAGTGTTTTAGAATATAGTTTTAAAAACTGGCCAGCAACTACAGCAACTGCTATGGAAAGGTAAAATAGGCAGCTCTGAGGTAAGTGCGTGCACTTGCGACTCGAACGCTAGCGCGGCATTTGTTGGCTCCTGGTCCTTACATGCGGCTTAATCGACCAGTGCGAATCACTGAGGAAAGTCTACCACGGCTGCTCATAATGGAGAGTGGCGCGTATTCGCGTACGCAAATGATTGGACGCTCGCCTCACGTCACGCTGTCGGAGTTTTCGAAGCAGCTACCGCACCATTCGCTTGAATGCAAATAAAAGACGCCGTCTAGCTTACCTAAGAACTTCTAGATATCGTTGTTACCGCGCAGAACCCATGTAGGCAAGCATCATTAGGGCACGCAAGATTCGGCGCCGCACTTCAAACCTGTCTCCAACAGGTATGCAAATCCCCATTATGTCTGTCGCTAAACGTCCGTCGCAAAACGACCGCGTACATCAGCATGTATACATACATAGCTCGAACAAATACCGTACTCAACGCGTAATCAACGGGTAACAACCGAAATGAAAGAGCAGCAGGCACTCTTGACCGTTCGCCGAGCATGCTACAATGATGTAATTTCTTAAAATACTCTCATGATGAATTATTCTCGGTGGTAGAGTCGCAGAGACGTCTGGGAAGCTCGTGCGCAGTACTCAACGAGCTGGGGCTGTGGTGGTGTAGATGACCACTTGACGACAACCAAGACGGCGGCTGTGGTATTTCCGGAAATTCCGACGCAGGTGCAGATCGGCGGGTGGGATCGGTCTATTCGGTAATACTAGCAAACTGGGTGAGTTGGTACTGACTCGCCTTGAGGCGCATTAAAACGAAGGCGAAGAAAGGAGGGGAATTTGGCGGCTATGGTGTTGCGCTGTTGAACACGAGGTCGCTGGATCAAATCCCGGCCGTGGCGGCCGCATTTAGATGGGGGCGAAATACAAAAACGCCCGTGTCCAGTGCAATAGAGGCACGTTATAGATACCCTGTTGGCCTAAATTAATCCACAGTCTCGCACTGCGGCGTTCCTCTTTATCAAATCGTGGTTCCAGCACGTAAAACCTCAAAATTCATGTAAAGAGGGGAGTATATCCTTTTCTCCTTTTTTCGCCTTTTACCTCGTTTCAATACGCCTTTTTCAAAGACGAACTTTTCACGACGTAAACTGATTGTTCGCATAAGGGTTTAAGAGAGCCGCTTCACCGGCATCGCGTTCTGCGCGAACCCGTCAAAAAAGAAAAAAAAAGAAAAGAGAATAAAGTAAAAGGAAGACCGCCCCTTGCAAAGTGAGGAGTTTCATGACAAGGAAGCCCTTGAGGAAGGCGCAGGCGTAGACATGGATACAAAGGAAGAGACAGATGAGGGTGACTAGAGCGATATGATGTGCCGGCGCATGTTGAAAATTTTTTAAAACGAAATACTGGGGTTTGACAAGCCTAAATCACGATCTGATCGTGAGGCACGCCGTAATAGGGGTCTCCGGATTAATTTTGACCACCTGGGCTTCCATAACGCGGGGGCCCAACGCACCGTACACGAGTGTTATTGCATCTCGTCCCTATCGAAATACGGCTGCCGCAGGCGCATGTTTCTGTTTCCTTTCAACGAAGCACTTGCGGCTGCATTCCTGACCTGGCATGCATAGCGGACGCCGTTCAGAGGCGCATCAGTTCAATACAACAACAGCACAATGCTACTGTGGGTGTCTAGGCACGCAGGATTGATTATGTGGCGGTGAGAAAGCTGAATAAAGGACGGCGTAGTATGGATAGTTGCAGTATCCCGAGTCATCCATCTTGATGATGCCCCACGACGATGTGGTTCGGTGGTGGCGCTCAGCTAAGCGATCACGTTATATGAGAATTGGCCGACTTGGCGAATTCAGTGCGATAGAAGACGTTGCGCGGCACAGACACGATGATGCGTCGCCCACGATTCGAAACGGCTTACGGAAGCCTAGCTTACTATTAAAGGGCAACTCCGGCGTCTTCCTTTTTTTTTCTTAACGATGTCGAAGTAACGGCGTATTTAGGTTCCTGAAACCACCCTGTTAGCCATCTGGTAGCAGAATTGTTCCGCGAATTCGAAAATAATTTCAAATAAGCATGCAACCGCAAGAGCGAAAACGAAACCAGACCGAGCAGCCGAGCAAATCTCTTCGTGTGAAGTCCCGCGAGGTGCACCAGCAAAGAAGGCGCGCAAGGCATGCCGGTCTCACCCGCGGGGTGAACGAAAGCGGCGCATAGCAGACCACAGATGAGCAGACGCTCAGCTGATTCGTGACCGCGCCGCACCTTCGGGTGGCAGTGTCAGCGGCACCACCTATTCATATCTGTGGAACAGGTGTATCTACGTTTCCGACGAATTCAATAGCCACGATTCGCCGTTCGCATTCTACTCGCCGCCGCGAGAGTCAGCTACAGCGCTCAGGCGTAATTAACATATCGAGCTGCAACGGGAAGACCAGGGGTAGCCATAACCACTGATTTTATACGTGCTGCTTGCTATTTTAGGTGTTTTACCCCTTCCCAGGGAAACGCTCCGCATGCTCACGGTAAGATGTGGAGCACCACTTTTCGCATTTGTATCCCGCATGAACGCAGCTAGCAATCCGGTGCACCGACCCGTGCATTTGTTTACATCGGCAGGTACAGCGACCTTTCGTCGTTCGCTTCAGATACAATGGTAGCCGCTCATCGGTGACATAAGTTATATTAGAATGTAGCAAAACGCGCAGATTTAATTCATGTAAGCACCATTGTATCACTTCCAGTCGCGCTGATATGAGTGACCACAAACACCTTCGAAAACAGCGAGCGGGAGACCATATATACATGTATATGCAAGAGCGTTGTTATGATGTCTACTTATGATTATTCGTATTCTCTTCATGTACACAATTAATGTGTGCATAAAAGTAGACATAGATTAGGACATTGTGCGTATGAACGTTCGTTTAGTGAACGCGCAGTTTTCTCACGGAAACGCCGATGCCACTATTGACGCTGCTACCAGCTGAACGAGGTGGCTGTTTACGCTCCTGTATCGCAGGGTCCTCCGCTTGCTGCGCAATTATGATACGAGGCAAGCAGTGTACGCCGGACGCCAAATAATGAGTCAGCATAACAATACGTAAAAATACATTCATGTTCGTGGGAAATGACGGGGAATGCGGGAGATGGAAATTCAAGACGATGAGCAAAACGTGAACAAGGTGAATGCAGGAGCCAACTTTTCGTCAAGTGGACTTGTCTTCTTCAAGGCGACGTATGCTTTCCTCGCCACAGTATATATAGGTGGGGTTCTTCTAAAGGGGAGAGGGTGTGAGGCGGGAGGGTTCGGAAACGAGGGAAGGTGTGTTAGCGTGTCGAATTCAGAGTAAAGGAACGCTGTCCGCACAAAGCGTAACTTTTCGCGACAGCAACTTCTTACGCCAGAAAAGCTCACTATATCTCTAGCTGACTCCTCGGTCCTATCGTCTGCCACTAATTCCCAGCATGCTCTGCGTATACTGCCTTTTACGTCATAACGCAACGTGGTCGCTAGCTGAGGAGCAGGCAAGGCAGGTGGCACGAGGGAATGAACGAAATTCATTTGTGAAATATCTGCGCAACTCCAAAGCCTGATGTTTTCAAGAAATGACGGAATCGCGCAGAAGCACGCACTCAGCAAATTTCATTCAGATCCGTCGACCACGAGAAATCGCCGGGAGAAAGAGGGAAATTTATTACTGTAGAAAAGCTGAGAGGCCGGCCTGAATCAAAGTTCTGACCTGCTACTCAGCATTGGGGAAGGTAAAGGGGAGTAAAAAGAGAGAGGGAAAGAGGGGTTGATGATGAGGGTGAAGATAGCGCTGAGTGAACTGGAAAAGCATAGACTCTTCAAATTCTGAAATCTAGTTGGCTCTCGTGCAATAATTTGATTAGAGCTTTTACATCACCCCGATAAGAATCCGGCCAAGGTCCCAATATGACCTTTTCAAACAAAGGCTGACTGGTACACTTGTGAAATGTTGTACCAATGATTGTCTTTGCACAGCATATCACGGACAAATGCACAATGCGTGTTTAGTTGTCTCGCTTATCTTGTACTCCTCGCAGTCCGGACTGTCTGCACGGCCAATAAGGTGGATGTATCGCCGAGGGAATGTCACACCTAGACGTCACTTGTGAAGCAAGCTTGCATGACTTCTTTTTGATCTTGGGCGGCAATTTCATTCGTATGTTTGGGTCGAGTGACTGAAGGCGTCGATGACGGTGAGTCGGCCGCGCCCAATATATTATATAGTGTTTTCGTACGACAGTACAAACAGCACGAATTCGTTTGCACGAGTTGCCCTTCAAGTGCACGCTGCTCAGCGTTTTCGGAATTCGTGTCGTGGCGATAAAACGACAACGGTTTACATATTCTAGACCCAGAATAATGGTTAGAACTGATATATCGATGAATAAATTAGGAAAATAGCACAGGCGCGCTCCTTACCGTATGAAAACAAGTGAATTTGACGGCCAAGGAGTGAACGGCAGCAAGAAAGCTGTCGTTGTCCTAAGTCATTTATGAGTCGATAGAAGCCCAGCTAAGCCTTTCTGACACTAGATGCGCGCACCTGTGCCCTTTGTTGAGCCGTGAATGTGGAGTGTGCTTGAGGTGAGCATTGCGTTTCGATTATTCTTGTTACTGATAGTACGCGATACCTTTATTCGCTGCAGATACACAGAGGGCTTTTTTAGCTTAAAAAGTTGCGCAGTATACATCTATAGTGTTTGTACTGCATAACACAGAACGGCGCTGGTAAATTACTGCGGTTTCATTGTGGCAACCTTTCATTTTTTTTCTTCATTGCTTTTAAATTTTTTCCTTCCTATCTGTCTCTCTAGCTTTAGGAAAAAGAGAAACGGAGCATACTATATCTCCGTGCAGCAACTTGATCAGAGCAGAACACAAGTTGTGCATCTCAGTCTTATGCCGCGCGCGCGCCGATATCCCTGCGCCCTATAGCGGACTCTGTATATCGCGATAGACACAACGCCGGAAGTACTGAGCTGTCGAGCGCCCCGTGCCTCGGAATCGCGCACAACAGGCATTATTACAGCAAAACTTTTTATTGGGCTAGTTGGTGCATTACTGAAGTACTATAGCGCCAAACAGACGACACAAGAAGAAGAGACACGGACGAGCGCTTACTAACAACTGATGATCTGATTAACTGATGAAGCTGCACACGGAGCCCTCTTGTACTTTTCGTCACATTGATCCAACCCGTGTGGCTGAGCAGAGCGGCGCACCATTTAGGACGTTTCCTCGCATAAAGGTTTCCACGTAGAAACTTCAATACGAAGCGCGTATCGCTGTGCAAAGCAGTTCCTTTTTCTTTCTTTCTTTTTTTTTTTTGCTCGTATTGCACACTGAGGGCTGTATAGCCGAGAAGGCACTGGAACCATGCATTTGGAATTTATTGCGTGCAACTGCAGTGTGCGGGGCGTGGGGTATTTCGGTTCGTGTGTGGCCGTTTCGGCGGTGCGAATGGTTCCCGAGGGAACGCCCATCGCCGGAGTGGGTCACGTACGCACCGGCGGCGTTTGGTCGCGACGTGTGTACATAGGCATGTGGCCAACCGAGCACGGCCGCGTGCGGGGGTCGCTGGTCACTATCAGCTATATTACGTGTCTCGCTGCACTTGGACGCTATTCGGAAGCAGCTATCGAAGAGACATGCCGGAAACACCGACGTTGTTCTCAATGTGGCGTCCTTCGAATCGTTTCCTGTAGTGTGTGCATGTACGTGCATGCCGCGGCTGCTTAGAGGTAAACGGTGTATAACCAGGTCGGTATTTATTCAATGGCGACGCTTATGGGACGGCCTTGTCGGCTCTTGCTGATTAGAATTCTAAAGTCACACACACACACACACACACACACACACGCACGCACACACGCACACGCACACGCACACACACACACACACACACACACACACACACACACACACACACACACACACATATATATATATATATATATATATATAGATATATATAGGTACGCGGACAGTGAACACATTTATACTGATGGTTCCACAACAAACATCCAGTGTTCGTCCGGTGCTGTGGTTGTCCCAGCAAAAGCTATTACCATCAGCTTTAGGAGACTGACCACCCAACAACATCGACATCTGCTGAACTAGCTGCTCTTCGCACTGCACTTCGTTTCGTCAATCGGGAGCCACCTCGACAATGGTCAATCTTCAGCGACTCAAAGGCAGCCCTACAATCTGTACTATCAGCTCTGCGTCGCGGGCCAATCAAACAGCTCGTATTCGATATTAGATGCCTACTCCATACATCACAGGGGAAAGGACACCACGTGACGTTTCAGTGGCTGCCAAGTCACTGCGGCGTCACTGGAAGCGAAGACCCCGATAATGCCGCCCGGGCAGCTCTTGAAGACGCACAAGAAGAGGCCATACCGCTTTCACGATCCGACGCAGGTAGCAGACATCGAGTGCTTGCACAGGAGATCACGCTATCTCTATGGTGCACACCAAACAGCCAGACCAACCAGAGCAACCGTCAATACCATCTGCCCTCTTTGATGCAATCTCTATATGCCAACTGGACTCCGCCGAAGAGAGGCGACTCTGCTTTATCGCTCATGGCTAGGGGTGGCTTTCACGAAATCTTACACCTTCCGCATTGGAATGGCCGACAACGCTCTCTTTAATGCCTGTCTTTGCGAGGAGACGCTGGAACATATTCTGTGCGACTGTCCTGAATATATTGTTCAGCGACAGTCCCTGGCATCTGTTCTAGCGCACCTTGACAGTAGACCATTGTCCCTCGACACGATTTTCACATGCCGCCGACAGAAGACATCGCAGGTGAAGGCGACAAAGGGACTACTTCGGTTTTTGAAAGAGACGGGATTGGACAAGCGGCTGTGAGAGTGATGTCACGTACCATGCCAGATTGATGGACTCCAACGGACGATGTGTGTGTGCTGTGCTATGTGCTCTCTCTCCCCCTTCCCCATCTTTAATCTCCCCCATACCTCTCCCATGTGTAGGGTAGCAAACCGGTTAAGCTAAACTGGTTAACCTCCCTACCTTTCCTTCTCCACTTTTTCCTTCCTTCCTTCCTACATAAAATAACTAATCATACCAAAAAGAATATAGAGATGTCATCAAGCTGTTTGACGGAGATAGTGAGCAACTGTAAAAATTATACCAATAATTGCAGTTAGTTATCTAATAACAGTGGTGTGCTTATTTGAACTCGAAAAATATCAATAGAAGAAGAGTACGGAAGAAGACCACACGGATATGGATCGACAATATGCTAGCGATGCACGCCGTGCGTCAGCACTCGTATAGAGGGCACTGCGCAGGGCGGTGGCTATTCATGACATCACGTGGGCCATGCAACGAAGAGAGTGTTCGACGTGAGGGTGCCGGGAAAAGGGCGCGACCAGCACATGCTCGATCTACCCGGAGAAAACTACCGGAGCGTTTATGTTCTTGAAAATGATCATCAAGCTCTGTTTATTTCTGTTCCAGAAATGAGGACGCAAAAAATAATGAAGGAAGAACCCCCCCCCCCCTCTCTCTCTCTCTCTCTCTCTCTCTCTCAAAACGCTATTTTCTCATTCTTTTCCGAAGAAAACTGCGCTCACTTCCAGGCGCACGTATGTGAGCGAAGCATGCTTTCTGTGTTGCTCAGCTGTCGTTACATTCCGCGTGACCTGTTCTTTCGTCCCGTCCTTTCCGTGCGCTACATGCCCTCCTCCGAAGTGTTCGTGCGTTCTATCGCCATAGTAACTATACGGACATTCGAGCTTCGTGCCTTTCGATCCGCCTTAGTCGCCGCCGTGCTGTCACGGTATCGACGGTGCGTGCGCGGACCGTGCGTGCGCCATCGAGGCGCGATGGTTGCAGCACTCCTCGTCACACCACACCAGCTGCGCCAACGTATGGGGAACCTATGCATCCAAGACTTGCATGTAGAGTATTGCATTGCGACACGCCTAGTAGTAGCTGCGAGGGTGCTGTTTCTGCTGCGTCGAGCGCCTTTATTGTCCAACATCGCCAGAGGAGTTTCGGCGCAACGTTAAGGCCGAACTACACGTACGCTTGCCGGCGCGCGAAAGATTAGAGACTTTTAGCTTGTACGCTATTCCGGTAAACGGGAGCGGTTTGGGCGGATTACCGGATGGTCGGGGCGTAAACGTGAGCGGTGAAGCCGCCTGGTGTTGTAGAGCTCAACCAGACAAACGCATAGCTAAAACTGCAGTAACTCACCATATCCTGCTTCGCCACTCGTGCAAATTTTTGGCAGCGGCGTAATTGTGAACACGATTACGCCACTGTCGAAAATTTACCCCAGCAGCTAAGCAGAATACAGTAATTAGCTCTGTGTTTGTGTGGTTGAGCTTTGCGCCACCAGCGGGCGCCACCGATCGGGCCGCTCACCTTGACGCCCCCGCTAAACCGGAAAACCGCCCGCGCTTGCCTGAATACCGGACACGCTAAAAGTCCCGATTATCACGCCTGCTCGCCGTACGTTTGCCGCGCCTTGCGTCGAATTGCGGTTTGAACTTGCACATGGAGGAAGGAAAAAATTGAGAGGCGGCCCTACCCCCTTCGCGCGCTAGGAGAAAAGTGTGAACGAAGTCACGTGGCATTTTTTTTCTTTTTTCTTCGTTGTTTCGTTGTAGCGGCCATGTCCTCGGGTCACAATGGCGGCTTTGTTATGGGAGTGTGCGCTCACGCGTGTTACTCCGTGGGTTTAGTACCATGGCAAAGTGTTGTGCGTGTAGGATTGCGTTAGTCTCCGCGGTTTGTTCCGCTGGGTTATCTAGATTGCGCTTTCCCAACTGTTGTAGCCAGGTGGGACTAGAAGAAGGAAAATGCGTGGAACGAGCGCGCATGCAACGCCGTACGCGGACGAAGGACGAGGTGGGCTTATTAACGCGAAAGCGTTAAGGAGCCCGTGTCGCAGAAAATCCGGCGTCCGGCGTCGGATGTCGTTTCGACAAAGAGATTTTCGAACAACCCATACCCAGCCCTCCATGCGATGCAAGAAATTTATTGAAAAAATTGAATTTCTCAAACTCGTATACGTGGAAAAATCGTAAACTTTAGCTCGCCCCGAACTCCGACACCGCCTATTCAAACACATGTAAAACACGCAGAAATGTGTTTATGAGAAAACACTTGGGCCGATTTTAAATAAATTTGAAGCATTTGCGAGAGAAAGTTAAATGCTAGTGACTGTTGGAAGCGGAGTTTTGATTTATGGCCTCCATTTTTTGCACTTATTTTTATGTATTTGTGTGCTAAAGAAATGGAAGTCCGATGTTTACAAATTTGCCCCTCTGCATCAAAAACAGATATCGCCGTTCTGTAAATTGCATCCATCAGAGCATCAAAAGCGGACAAATTTGATACATTAATTCATGTCTTACGTGAACTTGTTGCAATGTTTATGAAGGTTTCGCAAAAGTGGTACTCACATATCAGGGGTATAAGAGAGAACCATGTATAATACGTCTAACACACTTGAGTGCCCGACTATAGAAATCCTGCACCTAACTTGGTGCGTGTGAAAGGGTTGTGTAGACTCACGTTGCCTCTCTCTCACTTTCACTCTCCATTCTCCTCTCCACGTGTAGGGTAGCAAACTGGACTCAGCCTGGTCAATCTTCATGCCTTCCTTCTTTCCTCTCTCTCTCTCTCTCTCTCCGCTTTATATGTTCCATTAGATGCAGTTTACAGAATTGCGATATCGTTTTTCTTTGCTGAGTTACAGAGTTGTAAACTTGATATATTACTTTTCTGAAGATTTGCTATTGTAACAATGTTCATTTAAAAAGTCAACGGCATAAATAGAAAATTTCGCTTCCAACAACCACTAGATTTCAACTTATTTTTTAAATGCGACAATCCTCGGGAAATTTCGTGCAGTGGTTGCCGAAAAAGACGATTTTTCCTTTCCCATGTATTTAGATAGAAGCCCACAATCTAGAGCTTCCTCTTAAGCGTCCTCCAAAATTCTAGACTCGGTATTGGCGCTACCTGCTACAAACTGAAGTGCTAACTAAATATGCGTCGAGTCGATGCAAATGTTCGTTTCTTTCTCATATTATTTTTTGTTTTGCTGGTTGTGAACGAGGAATGGGGCCCTTAAGCAAGTAGACGTTGTTGAAAGTCGCAAGCGAGCACCATACATTGTTGCACCCGTGGTAGGGTGACCGACGACACTAGAGAGAGAGGGAGCCGGCGAACGGGCGAGGGGAGCCCCACTGCACCACGTGCCGGCCGGCGCATCTACTGACAAGCTGATCCGTTCCACAGGCTTTTCGGCGAACCGCCTACTCAGTACGAGGCGCGGGCGCCCCCGACTAGGACGAAGGCCTCGGTGCGGCCAAAAGTGAACGTGGACTTTGTGTAACTTCTCTCTTTCCCTTCTCCTTTCTTCGACCTATCTTTTGTAAATAAACCAGTCTCGAAACGGGTCCCAACGAGTGAAGCTCCTTCCTTCGAGGCTCCTGTGTGCACGGTCGACGCCGTCCACCTTAGTTAAAAAAAGTTAGCGGAGTCGTCCAAGAGCGACAGCAATTAGCCCAAAAGCCCAAAGGCCAAAGGCCCAAAGCCCAAAGGCGCGAGCATTCATTTACAGACGTATTCTTGCTCTTGAGGGCAGCAAGACGTCCCATTCGAGTGTCTCTAGATGAACGCCTGGGGTGGATAGGATGCAAGCAAATATGATTTGCATGCTTTTATGAGCTTGGCATTTTGCAAGCGCTGCCTTTTTTTTTTCGCCCTCTCTCTTTAACATAACATTTACGAGGCTCCTAATAGTCGCTGATTCTTCGCGTCTGCCGAAGTGCGTTTAGTGAGCCCGAGTAGCTGAATTCAATCTACGCTTCGGCAGAGAAGCGCACTGCAGAAAACGAAGCCTGTGCATTGGTGTTAGAGTGTGCCTGTAGTATTAGGAGAGGTGCCCGGAAGCTTTATTTGCGACGTTACGATGCCTCGTGCGCAATCGCTGTGAATCACATGCGTAGAACTCCAGGGCGCGTAAGTATGAAATTATTAATAATTTATCTTTCGTCTCGCGTAATTTCACAGCAATAGCCGTATACATGGGGCAAGCTAGGCTACAGAGTTGGCGATTGGCTAGTGGCGCTTGAACTCGAGCGCATTGTGAGCCCCCTGCAAATAAGTACGTGTCTAAGTAAGTCCAAGCATTCGACACCTACGGTAAACACTGCGGGAGAATGTGTTCTTTGTGGAGACGCATTGGATTGGTACATCCATCGGATTACGGGCTACGAGCAGCTATCCCTGCTGGCAAAATTGCTGTGCAGATCGAAATTGTTCATTGCTAACTAGATATTCAATCGTGCGTTCAGCGTTGTTCTGTGTTAACCTGGAACATTCTTATGAGTTGATCAGAAAGAATTGTTCATGCACTGTCACTCATACTCTGAAGCACGCACAAATATTATTAGTATAATTGTTGTTGTTGTTGTTGTTGTTGTAAATTAAATTGTGGGGTTTTACGTGCCAAAACCACTTTCTGATTATGAGGCACGCAGTAGTGGAGCACTCAGGAAATTTCGACCACCTGGGGTTCTTTAATGTGCACCTAAATCTAAGCACACGGGTGTTTTCGCATTTCGCCCCCATCGAAATACGGCCGCCGTGGCCAGGATTCAATCCCGCGACATAGTGCTCAGCAGCCTAACAGCATAGCCACTGAGCAACCACGGCGGTTGTTGTTCTTGTTAAACGAGAAAGGGCGCAGCGTCTGCCTGGTCCAGAGGGAAAGGAGGTACGAATTTAGGCAAGCATATACAGACATCCTCGTACAATACGAATAACTGACGTCGGTGTCTTTGAGTCGTGTCATTTCCCAAACTGCGCGTCTAACTTTTCCTTTCCTTGAGTTTGCTAATGTTCTACAATCGGCATACCGACGAAGGTCCATAGCGGCGGCTATATACCGGCGGCCCCTATGAGAAAAGCATCGCGCTCGAAGAACCGCACCAAACGAGCGCACTCAGGAAGCGGTTTGCGAAGCAAGAAACAAAAGAAAGAAAGAAAGGAAAGGAACGAACGCTTCGCTTCAAACGGGTACTTCGAATTTGCGGAGCAACAAGGTGGTTATGGTGAACGGCGACGCCGTGAGCACAGAGATGTTAAGCGCACAATAAATAAATAAATAAATAAATAAATAGCAACCACAAAGGCAGAGAGTGAGTATGGAAGCGAGAGAAAGGGAAAGGTGCCGAAATTCGGATATTTCTTCTTACGCCGGAGTCTGCGTGCACGCGAAGCCCACGCCTCCTGGCAACCGGAGAGCTCGCGAGGGAAGCTTCAAGTCAAGGCTGTGCAAGTCGAATTTAATATCCTAAGCGCTGCACGCTGATGGTCCCTCGGAATCACGCCAACCCCACGCGGGCGGCCGCACTATATAGGCCGGTGCGCGCGGTGTTAGCGCCCAGCGTTCGATTGGCGCCCGGTGGCGTGGACGGCCGGTCGTTCGCTTCTTGCGCCAGCTTGGCGTCTCGACCGCCGGGTTGTTGCCGTTGCGTGCGCCGCTGAGAGTTGTGCCGAGAAGCAGACCGCACCGCTGTGGGGGTTGGGTCGCCATAGGTTTAGTTGGGGGTTCAGTTGGAGAGGCCGGGAGGGAGCACGCGGTTCGTCCCGCTGCGCCGTTTCACTTATACATGGGCTAACGCGCTACCAGCGACGAAAATAAACAAATACCGACTAACTCGGAATTTTTTTTTAAAAAGTACCAAATGGTGGATGATGTATTGTCACACTCAAGCACCTGGATGAGAAGAAAACAAATGAATCAAATTAAAGTTCGAGCGCGAGCACATTCAATACAATGCAGGAAAAAACGAAATAAGCATATAAAATGAAAATTAACATTGCAGAATTTGTCTCTGTACGTTTCACAGTAAAAAAAAAAAATCCGCACAGGACATAATGCACTTCTTGCAATATCTGGAGAAGGCCACGGTACGAGAGTAGTCCGTAAAGAGGGCGCACTGTTCAAAACTCCGCGGGCAGTTCTCCCCTTTGCTGGCCATAAAGCGAGCAAGTCGACAGCGTATATGATGTGTCCCTGTCAGGTTCTGCAACTTTCTAGAACGGGGTCGTTCGTGCCAAGGTAACAGGTTCAGTGCGTGCGCATGCGTGCGTGTTCGTTGCGTTCTGTTTTGTTGTGTTCCAGCTATCAAGGTCTATCAAAACTGCGCAAAAATGCATAACGAAGACGGTTTCTTCTTCTCTTCAAGAAACTTCTTTACAGCCGCATCGCTGCGGCATTTCGCCACTCTTATTGAGGACGCATTTCAGCAAATTCTGCTAAGTGCTAGATTTCTGCTTGATGGGCATGGCACCACTAGTGCTTGGCTTCATTCAATTACACAGTTACAGAGGTTTATCCTCCCAAATTAATCAATTATTAATCGTATAGTCGCAAATATTATCCTGGAACGACGGGGGTCCTTGTGCACTGTCGTGATACAATAACGCATGCATGTATATAACACACAGTGTGTGTGGGGGGGGGGGGGGGCGCTTTCACGGATGCATGTTAATGAAATACGCGTGGTAACTATTAATCCGTGGACCAGTACTAACGTCGTGTGCCATATACCAGCCGGGTCAGCTTTTGGACGCGAAATTGTGACACAAATATATTTTATTAGTGACCCAAGGAAAACGTTGCACCGCGTGCGGGCATATACGAATCGTTAAAGGGCCCAACTAAATTTGATTTTTAATGGTGCGTTATGAATAATTTACGTTTATCGTTCGTCCGGCTATGCGTGGCTTTAGTTGCGAAGCTCTATAACTCACATTAACCGTGGAGGACCCCATCCCAGAGAGAATGTTGTTACATATACAGAAAAATGTACTTGCGCAATTTTTAATACCCGGAAAGGGGCAGTGGAGAAAGGAACGGCAAGAACAGGTCTACCAGGCTCGCGGCCGGTTCGCTATAAGCCCTGAGCAAGAGGCAGGACATTAAGAGATAAAAATAAAGGGGAGAGAGGGATGGAGGAATTAGTTGCTGCCGAAGAATGTACGCATGACGGGGGTGATGGCGACGATAGCGTTACTAGGCGGGGTTATGTATTGCAGGTTGCTGCGGGTCATTTCGCAAATCCGCTTTGAATAAAACCTAAGAAAGAAAGAAAATCGCTTCGCCATTGTAACACTATACGCGAACGTTGAGCACCAACAAGCTATAGCGCAACGAGCGATTTGTCCACTGTCCGAGTAATCTGACATCTAACAAAACAAATCGCCCCGCTGTTGCACACGCGGCGATCGATCTTTCGTTTCCGATTGGACAAGCGGTAGTCCTGCCTTCCCCAGCACTGTACGCAACGTGTTATCTCTGGCCTTCGCTCGCTCGCTCGCTCGCTCGCTCGCTTATCCACTGGTCCGCAGCGCAACTAATTGGGATCGGGGATAACGGGAAGCCGAGCGCTAAATCGAATCACCCTCCCCCCCCCCCCCCCCCCCCCAGCCTATTCGATGTGGAGGGAGAGCGCTGTACGTCCACAACCGCTGCACCCTTTCTCTCACCGCACTCGATTACACGTAAGTATATTGGAGGGCAGCTCTTGCTGCCTTCGAGACTTGAAACTTTGCCACAGCGTTCGTGCTAATTCGGTGCATTGTGTCGTTCAAGGCTCCTCTAACGAGCTGGCGAAAGGGACAAATGCGGAGTTGTATTCTCACAAAGGTTCGTGCAGTATATATAGCGCGTAAGATCGCTGCCGTTAGAATCAGTTTCGTTTCGTTTCGTCCGTCCTTTTCTTTTGTGTGCGTGCGCGCGGGGAGCAGCGGGAGTGGGTGAGCAGAGGAGAACGCATATATGCTGTATACGAAGTTGAACTTTGAATACAAAAATACGAAGCTTGAGTGGGTCTTTTGGAAGGGCCATGTTGCCGCTGCTGAGTTAAAATGCCGTTCTTGCGTTGCACGTCCTTTTGACTTTCTGTGTTATACCCCTGTCAAGCGGGCAAGTTAAGTGCACTTACGCGGAGGGCACTTCGGTACCTTGAGTCACACTTTAGGCAACGCGCTTCTTAACGGGAAAACAGAGTGCACTCGCAGTAAAAAAAAAATGGCGACAGACTAAGAGCGCGTTTTTAAAGATGTAAATTAACAAGTGAAAGCTGCTAAAAAGCGATTGTTTTAAGTAGAATTATATATCAAAACAAACTTCATCTATTTGTCTCAACAAAAAACGAAAAAGTTTATATTATGAGTGTGTTGCAAGTCAATGCTGGCCAAGACGAATGACTAGCCAATCCAAAACAACACGGCGGCGTGCGGCAGTTGATCCTGCTCATGATCCTGCTAGAACAGAATATGAGCGAGTATATATGAGCAAAGACGGCGAGTTCGATATTTAGCTACACTGCAAAATGCCACGCACACGACTCAAAGCACGACCGGCGTGGTCAGCGCGCTTTCACACCAAAATGAACACGAACTGAATGAGCATGGCGGCGCCGCAGTGTCGCATCATTCTAGCGCCGTTAGTTGCGTACATGATAAATTCGTTTCTTTATTGCAATGTTTCGCTTCTCGCTAAACACAAATTATATTGTTAAAAGCTGCTTAATAATTGAAATGAACTTTTGTGTCCTTTTTCTATGCATTACATTTTGCGTCGTTGAAAGCGTTGGTGGCGAGGCTAGGCACTCCTGCAAACCGTTGGCGGCGAGGCTACGCACTCGGCCAGCAAAGTGCGTTCCGTGAACCTACTCCGACTTGAGTACACTCACCTGAGAGTACACTCCGCTGCGACGTTAAGATTTGGGAAAGTGCACTTAAAAACCGAGATATAACCTTGTTAAAACGATATTACGGAACACACGAAGGTACACAGACGCGCACACAGCTGAATCTCAGCGGCTAGTGGCTATCGGAGTCTGAAGACACATCCTTTTCGGTGTCTACCGACCACAGAAAGCCGTCTTCTGTTCCATCTAATGCGTTAGAAATGCCGCACTTCTGGAGGCTCACGCAACCATTCCAAGGACGCACCATGGAGGTGCACCTTGCGATGTCTCCGAGCGTCGCTTTCTTCGGACGACCCTTTTGATGGCAGTCTGGCTGGCTACGTTACATTAAGCTTCTTATATAAATTTAAATTTTTTTTATCTTGAGTAGAATTAGTTAAGATTGTAACGCGCATACGAATTTGAACGCGCCTTCCATTAAAAGAAATAAGTGCGCGTTAGAATCGCGCAAATACGACAATAACACGGTCATGTAAGTATATTAAAAGACTCTGCTAATAATAAAGCGAGCGGAATTAGTGACGTAGCCAGCAGTCCTGTCGCTAACCACGCTGCCAGGCGGCGTGACGTTGCCGTACTCGATGCACGGCCTGCGTTCGGCTTCTCCGTGCAGCACTACCTGTCGGATGACATTGACGAGAGTTATAACACAGAACACGCTGCGTTGCTTTGGTCGCCAAAGCATGATTTTGCCAATCGTAACACCATGGATAACCGCGTTATTGTTTAGAGAACGGCGACGAAATTGCAGTGTGATAGTTTTCTTCCCGCGCGAAAGAAAAAAACAGGAACCATAGCGAGATGCCTGGAGGTCCTCGAGGTCAGGCAGCACGTGCAATGACGTCACCGCAGCAGGATCAGCCTTAATTTACATTTATTTATTTATTTATTTATTTATTTATTTATTTATTTATTTATTTATTTATTACGACCTTCCTTTTCCCGTCTTACGAACGCTCCTGAGGATTCAAGAGCGTAATGTACCAGCATAATTTGATTTAACGTCTTCCTTTTAATGTGTCTTTAATAACGACTATACGAAGCCGCTCTTCATTCAAGACGCACTGTCCGCAGCAGGGCTGCGGGATTAAAGTTGTGTACAGCCAAAGCAATGGAGCCGTCAGCATAAAAGAAAAAAAAGAAAACAATTATTACATGCACGCAGAGCCCCTTCGTAACCTCCAGCACAGCGGGAGGGGCCCTGATCCTTCCAAGTGGCACCCTCCCTCTTCATATATCGGCCGGGCATACAGAATGCGCCGTGTGCCTCGACATATACCCGGAGGCAATGCTAAACGGCGTGCCACGAAAGTGGCTGGTGCGTGGCACAAAATACCGCGTATGCCAGTTGCCGATTGTATCTTGAATCGTTCCGTGGCGCAGCGTGAATCCGCCCGTGCAAAGGCGACGTGGCCCTCTCGTATATAGGAAGCGTATGCGCGTCGCTTCCGGCGCTCGTAAACAAACTTGAGCGCCATCGTGAGTATGCGGCGAGACGAATCGCAGTGCATCCATTTCCGTCACGTTGAGCGCAGTGTCCTGTAACGAATAACGGGAGAGAACTCTGGCGTTCCTATCGTTCTCCCACTGTAAGAATGGTTATTTTTTTTTATACATGGATTTGTCTAGTCTAAATGCTGCTGGCTTCTAACGTTCTTGTGGGGTCACTTATTGTGCATTTTCTTTGAGAATTTCCAAGCACTCATAGCTTCTTTTTCTTAAACACAGCAAGGTAATTAGTGTCGGGGCGCATCTGTAATCGTTCCGAATTGTAGCCTTTAAAACGCAATGTGTTATTTGACAATGATCAGTTTGCAAACGCACAAAGCCGTTTGAAGCGCAGAATGTGTACGTTTAGCCAAATCTCGTCAACAAAACACAATTCCCGTGCTGGCGGTTCCTGTATAGATGCTAGTGCCAGAGTTCCCCGTAGTAATTTTTGAAGGAAACACTATGGTGACGTCACGAGCTTCCTGCAGTGAGTCGAGTAGCGTAGTTGACAGCACCAAGCCTTCTCCGACCTGTAGACGACTGCGTTCCCTGTGATTGCTCTGCGAGGGTTTGGATGAGCTCTCGCAGTCTTTACATGCTTGCGCCTGTGCTTAGACGAGGGCTCAGCGGCTTTACTGTTACTTGTTGTTGACGCGTGAATGGTCATCGCTATTCGCAGAATGGTTAGTGAAATGATACTTTCTAAAGCCATGGTTGGCTGCGAGAGACGGCGTTTGGGAATGCTTAACGGTTGACGGCTGTTGCAACGCTGTAGAGGTCAGCAGCTCTAGGAGGTGTGTAGGTGGCCTTGCGCATAGATGAGCTTGTGTGTGTGAGAAGGGGAATGAAACGTCAGCGAAAAGGAAGTCGATCGACCAGCATGGCCAGAAATAGTACATAGAGGAAGCAAAACAAAAAGTGTCTGTGTGTGTGCGTGAGAGAGAGAGAGAGAAAGAGGGAGAGGGAGGAGTTATTGCATATACACATGGAGCTGTCTCTCCGGCACCTTTGTTGAATGTCTGGCGACCGTCCAACTAATAAAAATAACTTCTACGTCTTAGCGCTATTTATGGTTGAAATTGCGTCGCACACTAGCTGAACTCACCGAACATAAGAGCTACTTGGTAAAAAATAGGGAGAACGTTTATTTCACTAAATACTATTGCAATTGTGAGCGTCATGCGGATATAACCACAAAGCAAAAATGTGTGTCACGGGGTTCTTCGGTCACATTCCAATCTGACGTAGTATGCCATGCTACAGGCGCGCTGCCGGACTAACTACCTATCCAGGATTCGTTAAAAACTCCCCCCCCCCCTCCTACTCCCCTCCCCTTCTGATGTTAAGATGAAGAGGAAGAAAGTATGTCGGTTGCGTTGTGATATAAGTTGCAAATATGATGTTAATTCATGGTATACGTGCGCTTGCAATGGGAAGCGCCTGTGTATGAGTGCCACACATTTAGCGCGTTGAGAGCTTTCGCCTACAAGTGCTTCATTTCTGTAATTTCAAGCTTTTGTTAGCATTCCATTTCTAGTGACTACTGAAGAAACGACGGCTCGTATGCAAACATACCTCACAAGTCGCAGTGGGCAGTCGTTAATTAGTGCGCAAGGCTATATCTGCAATTTCAAAACGCAATGCGCTCTCGTCGAGGCCTCGCTCATTATGCAAATGAAACAAAAGCGAAGTCGTTGGAGGCGGCAGCTGCATTGTTATAAAAAATTCGTAATTTGGCCTACATAATGCTATATGGTAACGTCCGTAGCAAAACAGGTATTCGGTCCGTTATAATTAATATTACTCCCGTACTATTACTATAGAGTTAATAATACGGGAGTAATACAGTTGTGTGCAGCATCACCACCAGTGTAAGTCTAGCCAGACATAGTACATAAAAGCGAGCCTATTACTATTAATTTCTAAAAAAAGAAAAGAACAACAAGGGAGACCTATGCACCTCCTCACCGGGCCAATCAATACCGCTCAGAGCATAGTTATAGGCATATTTGTCATTTTGATTCGTGATATACGTCCTTAAGTACCGGGTGCATTTCGCCTCTCGTATGGACTGTGTGGTGGGGTTATTTGTATTTTTTACGAAAAGCGCGAACGGACAAGGACGAGAGAAGGGGACTGATAACTTATTGAGCGTTCATTATTGCTTTCTGCAATAACGAATGATAGTGAACTCGTCCTGTTTGCCATTTCAATGAAGTTTGTTTGTTACTTGTATGATCTCTGACACCCGCCCACTTTTGTCTCATACTCTCGAAGCAGTGTAGTGATTTGTGCACATGTCTGTTTTGTAAATGACCCGCCGTGGTTGCTCAGTGGCTATGGTGTTGGGCTGCTGAGCACGAGGTCGCGGGATCGAATCCCGGCCACGGCGGCCGCATTTCGATGGGGGCGAAATGCGAAAACACCCGTGTGCTTAGATTTAGGTGCACGTTAAAGAACCCCAGGTGGTCAAAATTTCCGGAGTCCTCCACTACGGCGTGCCTCATAATCAGAAAGTGGTTTTGGCACGTAAAACCACAATTATTATTATTATTATGTTTTGTAAATGACGGAATAAATCGGTATTGCTCACTACAAGTGCTACCCGATATAACAAACTTTCCGTATTACGGATCGTTCGTTTTGCCAGCTGCACAGTCTTATAATTACGGAAATGAGGGCGGCAGCACTTTACCAGCGCCTTTTTCCGTAATTCAGGGAAAATTTTTTTGCTCAGAGTGATTGAACTGAGGTCGTAAGCAATCTCAAAATTGTATAGTGACAGGCTCGTGCATTGCTGCAGTTCCTCAAGTCGACAGACCTCGGTGACCGACTGTAATCTGAATAATCGATTCCGGGTGACCTCACCCTCGCTCTCCGCTCTCCTTTCTTGTATCTTTCTTTCTTTTCATCTTTCATCCGTTGTCCTTCCCTGTGCCTACAGTAGCTGGCTAGAAAACCCAACATTAGTCTGGTTGCCCTCCTTGTCTCTCCTGTTTCTCTTCCCCTTCCCCCCCCCCTCTCTCTCTCTAACTCTGGTCTCTAAATTTAGGAAAGACTGGAAACGATATTTAAAAAGCTACGAAAAATTACTCTCGAAAGCCATCGTAGAAACAAGCAACATTTGTTGCATCGGTACTGAACACCGTCTGAGCAGTCATGTGTTGCGAACTTCGGCGTGTTTTGCCGCCAAAATGTGACCGCAGTGGCCCGCTCCTGGTCAGTAATTGAATTGGCCGTGCCCTACCTAATACACAGTCCCTCGTCCGATCTCGCAGTGGCTGCGGCGTTTATTTGCCGCTCTGAGCGTAAGGTCGAAGGTTCGATTCCCGTCCGCGGTGTTCATGTACTGGTGGGGTCTGAATCAGAAAACGGTCGTGTACTTAGGAACATCGTAAAAATCATCTGTTGCTTTCTGAATCATAGCCGAGGTATAGCTTTGTAACGTTAGAGTCCTTGTTGGGCAGCTGTACTAAAATGTGCCCGCTGCAGCCGGAACACGTATTCGCGACCTAGTGCGCATCAACAGGATGTTGAACTCAGAGCTGCTTTAAATTTACATGGCAGCTTCTTTCAGCTAAACCATGTACTTTGACCTTGACAGCACCGCTGGTATATAGTGCTTCACGCACAATACAGACGCCCATTGTTTTCCACCGTGACACAGTCTTTAACGAGACGCTCTATTGTTGCCGTTTATGCTGTGCGCTGTGTATTAAAGGGTAATTTCATGCGTAACCCTTTCAATTATTTCCCCGTGCTAAGCGTGTGGTCAGGCAAACAAGTCTAGCAGGGGTAGAAGAATGTCTGTCTCGTAAATTCACTGCGTACCCTCTGAGCCTCTGCGGAGCGCCATCGACGTGCTGACGGCCACCGCAGCGACGTGGGGTTATCACCAGAGCAGTGGCGAAATGTCGTATGCGCTTCAGTTTTTTTGTCACATGGTTCTGGAATTGGATTTTATTTTATTTTTTTCCCCTGTCTGTTTCTTAGAGACGGTGCTTGCGTACACCTCGGCCGGCCTGTTTGCAGACGGCGCGCTCGCCCCACTGACAAATGGAAAATATAACGATCGGGATTATACCCTAACTATTTATTCCATCTTTGGCGGCAATGGCGTTTTCAATTGCATGTGGACTCTCCTTCATGCATCCGGGCTCGGCTGCCCTAAGTTACGCACCGCACGCACGTGTAACACCGTCCACCGTGCACGAGCGTGCGTGCTTGACGCCCATTACCAAAATGCGCCATCCGTGCTGAGAATATCGGTCATGAGTCCTGCCCGGGATTCGCAATGAAACGCTCGCTCAAGTTTAGCCTCGCCAACGGTTTTACAGCTCACTTAGCCCCGCTTTTCGGCCTTCTTGTGCCTGCCCTGGCTATCGCAGGCGTTCCGTATGCGTGTGGACAGGCGCTTTGTTTATTCACGCGAATGCGCCCGCATATATACGCCGTCCACAACATACTCTTGGGAAAGCACGCTAGCGGCTCCACGGAGATAAGTATAAACGCCCCATTGCTGCAATGGCCGGCCAGATGTAAAGCGTGCTTTACGCGCGTATGGTTTGGTCGTTGCATTTATTTTGATCGTTGCGGGGAACAGAAAGGTTGAAAAAGACAGAAAGAGAGCGGTAGAGAGAGGGAACGGCAGCGAAGTTTAGCCGAGAGGCCGAAAGCGCGGAACGGCAACGGTGTGAGAGAAGGTTTTCGGGCTGTAAGCGATTGACTCTCTTTACACAAAGAACAACAGACGTTTCCGCAAGTATGCCCCGATAAAGATGCCAAATCCTAATTAAGTGCGGAGGTGTGCAGAGTGCGCTTCCGCGCACTTAAGCGATGTTTCGAGCTAAATTAGCATCAATGGTGTGCGCGTACTTCCCGCCACCCCATCGCGTGCGGCCCCCTCACGGACTGATGGGAAGTCACGGTGGTTTACTTTTTCTTTTTCTCTCTTCGCTACATGCACATGTGTGTGTCTGGGTCCGATATTCCATGCATGCCCTGCGGCCTTCTGTCTGCGCCAAGTGGCCATTCGAAAAAGATTTTAAAAAGTCGTGCGACAATGCGACGTTAATTCATTCAGAATTAAAGCCTAGCATTGTAGTTCTGTCCCGCCAGGTCGCGTGCCTCTTAGAGGCCTGTCTTAGAGAGCAGTGCGCGACGTTGGGCTATATAGTTGTTGGGGCACGGCTTTTTCAAGTGCCGCACAGCGCAGCAAAACGAAGACAGATAAGATATAGACATGTCAACAAAGCGCTCGCGTGCTATCTCCCTTCCTCGTCGCCTTTCTCCGCTGCCTCGCATTTTAGAGGCCCTCGCCCGAAGCATCTACAAGAAAAGCGACGACTGAGCAGCTGTGAAGTACTGCGACTGCAGAACCGATGTGACGAGTTCGATTCCCGGCGGCTGCGTGCGGCGCCATTACGATGGGCCGGGAATGCCGAAACGCTCAACCGCGTGACCGATGAGTAAAGGTCACGCCCTGACTCTGGCTTTAGTGTACAGGGTCGCCCTCTCTTAGTGCAAACGCGGCGGAGCGTGGCCGCCCTACACGGCCACGCTCCGCCTGAGTGTACCAGAATAGTACACCCTAGCCGGCGCACAAAGCTCGGCCGCGCATCGAAGCTAGGCGGCGCAGCCGCACAGGGGCTTGCAGGCGGGGCTTCATGTCGTGTGTCGTAAGCTAAAAGCACGACGCGCCACGAAACCACAGCAGAGAGAAACGTTTAATGATAGGAAAGGTAGAGAGGTCGGTCTGAGAGTCACTTCTCTGGCCTGCTATTCCACAGCTGAGGTAAATGGTTAGTGAGAGACAGGAAAAGGAAGAGGGAGTAACGAAGATGACGATGCAAAACTACAGTGAATTCATTAACGGGCAATTATATATAAGTGTACGAGCGTTGTTGCATTCTGTCCCTCTTCAAGTGCGGCCACCGCGACCAAGATGGAACCTGCAGAGGTACTGAGATATTTGAGAGCGAAAGGAAAGAATACGGTAGTTTGCAATTCGGTGTATGCAAGAAACCTGCCCACGGAGCTCTGAGTGCACTCCGTCGTGTCGCGGGACACCAACAATCCCGCGCTGTCCATGATGTCTATCGCGACTTGTTGCCGAGACTTAGGCATGCAGCAGGTCCCGACTGTTCGTCGATATTGGCCGCGTTGCACAGTGGGCCTTAGCGCGTACTCGCGGCCTGATCCACAAAGTCACGATACCTATAGATGCGTGGCGTGCCCGCAGAGGTGCAGCTGTTCCGGCTACAGTCACACGCCGACACCTGTACCCATATGCTTGCACACGGTCCCACACAGTCGCGCACACATTGACATTGTCATCACACAGTCACGCGAAGGCGGCGCCGCACATTGCTAATGCTGGCACGCGTCGAGCACGTGGTCTAGCGCTTCCGCGTGGAGGGCATGAATCGAACACGTGATATGAAGCGGCGCGCGTTGTTAATTGGCGCGCCGTGGTCCTTCGGCCTTCTTAGAACGCGCCCGTTCTCTGCACGCAGTCCGCTCTTCGCTGTAGAAGTGGTTTCGTTAGAATTCGAGTAGCCTCGTTAAAGCTTCAGAGTGCGAGAAAGCGACTGAGGAGAGGACAAGGCGCTATTTCCTGCAGCCGCCTTTAAGGAGCACGGCTCAGAGAGCGAGCGCGCAGGTGCGATTAAACACCTCCTCCCCGACGTCCAATAACTAACTTATATATATAAAACTGCCTTAATGTTCTTTCCTAGTCTGTTATGCGTCGGTTGCTGTGGGGCGATCGTGGTAGAGAGACCTCCGCTACTCCATTTCGCTGTTCTACGGCAAAAATAAAGACAAGCTAATTAATACTACAGAAATAAAAATTAATTAATGATTTGACTAAGTATTGTAAATGAAATTGTTATTTATAGTTTTATAATTACAGTTATAATAAAGGAAGATAATCATAAAAACCTAACTCTGTTTTTTTTTAACTCTGTCATGTTCCGCGCGCATTATCTTTCGGGCAACTGATTTCTCGTCATTTTTTGCCACTTTGTTTATTTTTCTCCTTTGAGTAATTACTTTTTGTCTGTAATCGGTGCGGCGATGAAGAAAAGATCGGTGATCTCCCTCTGCCGTACTCCACGGGTGATGAGAGCCCACTGTGTTCAATGGCACAAAGTCGTAACATTCGATTTCCGAGTGTCTTCTGTGCCACTTTCGCCCAAAGCCTGCCTTTCCTCCGTCGTCAATCCGCCTCTTTCATGTTCCTGTGCTGCCCTCTGACGCACGACGGTGGAAACGTTTTGGAAGGGTGCCGGGCATTTCGCCGGTTGGGTTTGTGTACCTGCGCCCATGTTGAGTGTGCGTCGGTTGTGCGTTTCGTTAATCGCGATTAATTATTCCGGGGCAGCATGTCGTTCAGCCATAGACTATAGCGGGTGAACGGGCCCGAGTGCGCTGTTGAGGTAACAACGGGGCCGATAAAGGCACGCTGAGTTCCGTCTGCCGACGCGGCTGACTTAGAGTTCGTTGTCGCTGATGTCTGCGATTGCACATCGCTTTTTGTATTCCTTTTACACATTGACTAAACATTTCGCATATTCAAGAACCCTTCGACCGCAGCCTTCCACGTGGGATTTGCCAAAGGGTGGGATTTGTTTACGTCTATAGCTTCAGATCGCTGTTAGCTTCGGATATTGTAGAAACGGCTCATCGCTGATGTCAAATAATCTCAAAACGTAGCACAACATAGATATCTGCGCATATGAGCCGCGTTGTTCCTCCCTGAGACGAGTCAATAGAGCGGCCGAGTCAGTTGAACAACTGCAACTGTGATCTAGACACATATATGTTACGGCTTGTTGCTACTGATTCTCGCCTTTGTTTAACTTCATCATACTTACAGCCTGCGCGTTCTATAAAGGACTATTAGAGACAAAGGTGCCCTCGCACGAGAGGCAGTAACAGCGCTGTACTTATCTCTTCCTTTTCCCCTTTAAAACCACTCACACACACACAGACAACTGTGCTCGGCATAAGCCCCCACTTATAGACCATGTAGTTCTCTCGCGAAAACGTGGATGCCATCGCTGACACCGATGGAAACTGAGCGAGTTTATGCTGCTGTACCGAATGCACTGTCTCTTCTTTCCCCTTTCACGCAGAAGTAAAGAGTGTTTCTCTGGAATTAAGAAATATGTCAGCATAACAACACACACAGGCCAACCATCTATACGGGAATGCGACCGGCAGCGTTCGGGAACGATGACCAAAGTACAAGATGCTGGCACAGCGCTGTATCGCCGCTTGCCGCTTATCGTGTACGTGCCGTGCGAAGTGAGGAGTAGTTATCAAATCGCCATAGGGCCACAGCTTAACTATAAGAGCGGTTTCCTTCTTCCTGACTGCTTATTCTTTAAGTTCAGCTCCATCAGTAGCGGGTGCACGAACTTGACGGGGTGAAGCCTAACCCAACTTTCGCTAAACAGGACCAACATTGGCTCAAACTTCATGTGCACGGCTCGAGAGGACTGAAGCTGGTGAGTTTCAACTTCGAAGTCATGTCGACGCATTTTGAGCGCGAATAATTATATTTACAAGTGAATTAGCTGCAGCTATCGCGTTGTAGGTTCGATGGCTGATCGGGTAGCGTGAGGTCAAGCTATATCATGGTCGGCACGCTGATTTTGTCGGTGCAGTCGACAACAAAGCCCGTCGCGCTATATGACAACTCGCGCCCGTCGGTTGCGTCGTTGTCGGTATCAGTATCAGTGACACGACGCTGAATAGTCGGCCAATCGTCGGCGTCAGCGTATTGTCGGTCTCGTATCGACCCAGTGTTACTACGCCTTAAAAGAGTACGTGAAGTACATGAAGCCCTTCATGTGATAGCTGTTTGCATTTCACCATCTAAGCCAGCAAGAAATACTCCTGCTAAGCGCTACAGGAGCATATTTCAGTGCACATGCAACGCCCTCGAACGTAAGTCAGATCGTGAGCCACCCAAAAACATAGCCGCGTGCAGCACGGTCGCCTTCGGCGCTGACATCTTTCTCAAAAACTGGGAGTCTCGGGCTGCTGCCGAACAAAACCAGACCGCTGTATACACGCAAGCACCTGCACATACGCGCAAGTCAAACGAGTATACGCGAAGCCAGTGCGTGCGCGACGTATAGGGAACACTAAAAACATAACTCTTTATTTTTTAAGTAACCCTTTAATAGTTCCGTGTTTCAGTCGTGTTTGTGTGTGTGTGCGGGCGGCATGTGTGCGCAAGTTCGTGCGTGCGTGCGTGTTCCTGCTTTGCATTTTGCGGGCGCGATCCGAGGCTGCCTACGCAGCCGCCACACCCACGTGCTGCTGGGCATTCGAGCCATGTTTCCCAGCCCCGTTCCGGCTGTGTGTGTGTGTTTGTGTTCTTGTTTTGTTTGTTTTGTTTCGCCCCGCATGTCTCGGTGCGTGCGTGCCTCTGCTAGCGGGCGCGAATGGACGCATTCGGCGCTCAGCGCTGATTGCGTGCTGCGTTCCTCACTTCATTCGTAAAACCTTCGCGTGCCCCAAGGGTGACGCTTCATGGAGTGGTTAGCCGAGGTGACAGCGCGACAGTGGTTTTTAGTATGGGCGTTCCATCTTTTTCACGACGTTCCGGGAAAAAGGAAAAAGAAAGAAAGGGGGGGAGGGCGGGGGCAAGAGAACAACAGGAAACAGTGCATTCGTAGAGCCCTGGCCCGCTGCGGCTGGCAGTTAATCTGTCACACGCGTTGCAGGTTTTCAAGTGAAAACTTTCGTTCTACAGTCGGTCATTGTTTGGTGGTGTTTTTCCTGTTACCTGTATCTCAGTGTAGACGGCTCCCTTTGTAAATGTATATGCTTCGAAAATGAAATGTCACGTCGGAAAAAATAAGATAAAATGCGCCCCCCTGATGGAGTGGCTTTTGAGATGTTTGTGTTGTTTCGTGCGCAGTTCGCGGTATAAATGCTGTTATGTTGGAGAAATGATCGAGTGCCTGTTCGACTCTGACATCAAGAGCTAACGACACAGACGAACGCAGGATTCAGTCTTCGATTAATTCTGGCTCCGCAATTATTTTTTTTTTATTTTTTTACATCCGTGTTGAATTTTCTTTTTTTTTTGTACAAAGGATGTGTGAAGCCAGCTTGGTTGTTGTACGAATAGTTAATTCTTTGCGGAGTTTAAAGGGACCCTGAAATGCTTTTGACGATTTTCTACAAACGTACTGAGTCGTTAGAGTAGGTCCTTCTGATCATTAATTGACACATCTAAGTGCTCTGCGTAAAGCGTGTAATTTATTATAACGTTTTAAAAATGCACATCGCTGCCGATCGCAGCGCACTGCTCGGCGGAATTTTAAGCCGCCCCTACCCATATGACCGAAATTACCCATATTACGTCAGTGGGGCGAGCTATCCGATTGGCTGACCAGGGCGCG